>NW_026570560.1:0-42480 GCF_019649055.1 Paramacrobiotus metropolitanus | reverse complement strand
AGTCCATTACATGACGATGCCTTCCCGACTGTTGCCGGGTAAACTGTTGGGATTAAAGTCCACTGAGATAACGCAAAACAACCATTGCCGTGGTAGCAGATGAACTGCCATGACGATAACTATGAACGCGACGTGAAGTTATCTATGTGGAGCGAGCTGGCATCTATGTCAGAGTGCTGTGCCGAAATGAAAAGCAAGTCGGGACTTGCTTTTCATTTCGGATAACGTTTTCAAAGTTGTGTGTGTGGCCTATTTAATAGGGCAAATCACAGTTGTTGCGCTTATCTCAATGGACTCTGATCCCAACAGTCAAACCGTCAACAGTCGGGAAGGAATCTTGATGTAATAGACTATACTTGCTTTTCATTTCGGATAACGTTTTCAAAGTTGTGTGTGTGGCCTATTTAATAGGGCAAATCACAGTTGTTGCGCTTATCTCAATGGACTCTGATCCCAACAGTCAAACCGTCAACAGTCGGGAAGGAATCTTGATGTAATAGACTATTATGAAGAAAGTGAGACTTTCTGTAGAATAGTGTATACGCAAAGTGAATCTTATTTAAGCAGTGTCGGGGGAATTACTGAAAATCAAGCGTAACTGGCATTCGACTGTGTAACTGGCATTCGACTTTTTTGTGCGTAACTGGCTTTTTTTAAAACTATTTTTGTATAACTTACAATACCGCGGAGTGTATATTAACTATTTTTTGTGTATTAAGTTTTGTGAAAGCCAGATTTTTGAAATTTTTCGTTCTCAGTAAAAATTCAATCCGAGAAAGGCAAATGAGGCAAACGGTCGCGTAAGCCTATAATATGTTTGTTGAGTTCGCCAGCTCGATACGCTGAACCAAACTGCCATGACTCAGTATCATTCGATAGCCTTTAAAGTGTAGATTTGCCGTCACCAATCAGATTTGAAGAAAAAGATAACGTTTAAAAAAAAACTTTCAAAAGCTTTAACATGAGAGGTCATTGGGAAAAGCAAAAGAGCCACCACTGCAAGACGGACCACCCACCACTGTCTCAACAAGCTAACTCGCATTTTTTGGCAGTTCGGCTGCAGCTGGATGGAACTTTACGTTCCATAATAGATTATTCCGTCGCCGAAATGCTCTTTTACTGTACATTTCTCATCAAAATTTCAGTACTGTGAAAAACAAAATAAAACCGGACAAATCTGACCGAGAAGATTCTGGGACTGCGGGACGGCAAACCTATTTTCAAGTATCTGCCCTCTGCGGTGGTTTCCGCGTAGTTATACTGTGAAGTGCCTTCACGGGCGGGCGCGATTGGCTTCTTGCTGAACTGCCGATGATTTGTAAAATTGATTTTTCGAAATTTGCTGCTTTATAGTTTATAGTAACTGTTTTCAGCTGAAAAAGCTGTTCAAGAAAGCAAGTGGGAAGCTTGGCATCTACAGAGTATAAGGTTTGCATGGAGGAACAGCAAGCTTTTTTTCTCCGCTTTGCACGTGATGTTCTTAGAGCTTCAGATACATATTATGCAAATCCACCACAGTAGAGCTTCGAGCTAACAAAAAGGTGAATGTATATATACAGGGTGGTCCAGCCAAGTGTGAGAAAGTAGTAAAAAATAAATTATAAAATAGTTGTATTGATCGTTTTGCTTTCTCGTTCTTAACATGGTTTGTGTAACTTTTTACTGCGAATCCAGAAATGTTAAAACCGGTACGTTTTGGAATGCCAGTAGCGAGCCAAGCGGGGATTTAGGGGATGGGGTGGTGCTCGGATTTTGGGCACTTATAACTGCCCCTCTAAACAATTGACCGATAGATATTGACCGATTTTGACCGATTGATACAATTGACCGATTTTTCCGTGAGTGTTTTTGCAAACTATTAAGAGATCCAAAAGGTGGTCGTTACAAGTTAGCAAAAAAATCGTACTCCACCCGTGCCCGCGGCAGCCACGAAATGAGGTATCTTTCCCATAGACTTGTATGTTATAACGCACCTTAAGAACAATAGGGTTGCCTAGCGCACATAATGTGGTAACCCGAATTGATACTGTGAATGCATGAGACATGGATAACATCGTACAAATTTAACATTTTGATTGAAATTTATCGCGCAGGCGGGGAGATAGTTGTGTCGAATAAGTGGTACAAAAAACCGACCAAGCTGGGGATAAAAAAAGTTGTAGCTGCTGTTTGAACTACTGGAAACGTAATACCCCGGGCTTGTTGTGAGGATAAAAAAGCTTAAATTGACGCTTAGGGTTTCATGAACGAGATTTTTCCCAAAACATTCACGTAATGCACCCTGCGACTGTACGACGAGCAAACAAGAGGGTCACCCTCCAGTTGTCGGGTGTCTACAGTCAGACTGCAAAGGTCACCAACGCCTGACTGAAATCGGCTGGGGCATACACTGATTCGCAAGAGGACTAAATGGCAAACAGTTTAGAGTTATTGCTTTTAGACTACCATATCGACAGAATTTTTAATCAAATTTTTAAATGGGCAGGAACAAACAAGTGCGATGGGTCGAACCACCTTTTTCAGCTGGTCCGTTCCAGTTTTTCTTCAACTATAATCCAAATCACGCTCTCAGTATGGAAAGCTGAAGTGCAAAAGACGTTGGACACAAACAGGGATCATAAAAACAGTTGATAAGTTTTTCTTTGGTGATGGATCATTTATGGGAAATTTTAAGACAAACTGCCCACATTTGGCTGGATATATATATATATATATATATATATATATATATATATATATATATATATATATATATATATATATATATATATATATATATATATATATATATATATATATATATATATATATATATATATATATATATATATACATATATATATATATATATATTCTCTATACATATTATATATATATATATAATATATCTACATATATATATATAGTTATATCTACATATATATCTATATATATATATATATATATATATATATATATACATATATATATATATAGATATATATATACATATATATATATAGATATATATATATTATATACATATATATATATATAGATATATATATATATAGATATATATATACATATAGATATATTATATATATATATATATATATATATATATATATATATATATATTATATATATATATATTATATATATGGGCACGTGAAACGATGTGGCTTACCTTTAAGGGAAGTGACCCGGTACACTGTATTGAATCTGTTTGCATTCACGGTTCCTGTGACTTTCGCTAATTTTCAAACCTGTTTTAGGACTGCTTTTTGGCTTTGTATACTGCATGCAAATACTTTGTATACAAAGGCTTAAATTCAGTTTGAACCCACATCATCCGGTTGGGGATCATGATTCATGAGGGCTGATAATACCAAAAAATTTTAAGTTAATTTAGGGGTACCATACGTCCCATTATGGACCGTTCTTCTCCGAATTTTGTATGTAATTGCGAAAATTATTAAGTTCGCTCTAACACCGGTTCAGACCTTCATGATTTTTTCGAGTTTATAACCTGAACTTTAAAATTTTTGAATTTGGTCTTAAAATTTGAAAGCATGCTTGAGCAGTGGGTCGGTGTACGAACGATATTCATCTTCAACTTCTGCTACCGTAAATTCGGAACCGTGTTAGCTTATTTGATGCAATGTCCTAACAATTTTGGCCGGAAAAGCGCGCGCTGGCTTTGCGCGCGAATTTTTGATTTGATGCAATTTTTCCTCTGCACATTGCCTTGTAAAACACATTGAGAAAATTTATGTGTTGACGCTACCACTACCAGCACCTGCAGTCGTAGTGTGTTGTGCATGCTGACTGCTTAATATTAATGTTAGACTGCAACCGATGCAACCCCCGGCCCCCAGGGGCCAAAAAATATCAGGGAAGGTAAAAAAAAAACTATACAACTGTATTGCCATGCAATCAAAACAAGCATTAAACCGTACGTATCACATCGTATTTAACCAGTGTTGTGCAAGTACGGTCGAACAGTATTGTGGTTGCTATGTGACGTATGATGCACACTGCACAGTACAGCACCGCAGTACAAAAACTCCTGCGCATAGCCACTTCGAAGAAATAAAGTATCGAGAGCCAGCAGGTGAGTGTGCGAATTGCGACAGCCCAGTTGACTAACCTGTGGTGGGTGTGCAGGTGCCGCCATTGCAGGCGCTGGCCACCTGCGCGGTCCGTGATGTCCCATCCTGCACGGTAGCCGTCACCGTCACCGTCTGGCAGGTGGTGCTCGGGGCTGTGGCGTACAGCGACCCGCTAGTGGGGTCGATGCCGAAGTTGTTGACGGCGGCGAAGGGCAGCGAGTACGTGACCGCACCCCCCGTGGAGCAGGTGGCCGACACTGTGCCGATGGGCGCAAAGAAGCCGCACCCGCCAGCGGGGGTGAAGGTGTAGGACGTCTGGGCGAAGGCCGGGCAGGTGCCGGTGGTCCCGCCGCTGCTGGTCGTGCAGAACATCCGGTTGACGATGAAGGAGGCCGTGGCGGTCTGGCCGCTGTTGGCTGTGGCCTGCACGGTGTACGTCCCGGACACCGGGCCGGTCGTGGGGTTGGTGATAACGCCGGCTTGACTGATGGCGTACCCTGCATGACACCCCGGTCAGACGATCGATTTGCACGTCGGAAGCGCTACGGTCGAGGGTGCGCAAGGTCACACTTACCGGGATTGGTGGAGGTGATAGTGAACGTCGGCGCCGTGGTGGCGCCCACCACCCCGACCTGTCCCAGCACCCCACCGGCGTCCCGGTCGGATAGCAGGTATATACCGGGACCGTGAAGTAGATGCGGTTGGTGGTGGTGCCCCCGCTGGAGCTGCTGGTGCATGTCAGGGTCACCGTCGTCGCCGTGGTGCCGCGGCTGTTGCTGGCGGTGACGGCGAAGTTGAAGGGGCTGGTGGTGGGCGCCCAGGTCAGCTGGATCTGGCCGGGGGCGGAGTTGACGGTGACCGGGGCGGCGGAGACCAGTTGGTAGTTGACGGTGCCGGTGGGGGTCGCGGTGACGATTCCGACGATGGCACCAGCCGTGCAGGGTGACGCCGACATGGTGTACAGGGGCGAGGTGAAGGCCGGGAAGACCGCGGCGGTGCTGCTTGGACAGGTGATCTGCACCTGGAACTGCGTGCTGCCGTACGCGTTGGTGGCCCTGACCTTAAGACACAAATTCTGAACAGAGACGGACGGACGCCCACATGGTACGGAGGTTACTTACAACAAGCGTCTGGGTGCCGGAGGTCACCTGGTTGAGGGTGATCTGCCCGTTGGTAGCCACCGTGAACGGCGAACCGGTGGTGACCGCGGCATAGGTCACGGCGGTGGCGGTGGTGGCGGTGCCGACGAAAGTGCCGGGAACGCTGCAGCTGCTGGCGGTCAGAGCCTGGGTGTCCGCCGCCACTGGTGCGCTCCCAAAGGCCCCGGTGGGGGTCCCGCCGGGGGTACTGCCGGCCACCTGGCAGGTGACGGTAAGTCGGTAACTAACATACAACGTAGTATTATAAAGAATAACCTAGGAATTAGGTTACATAAGAAACCACTGGTCGCAACTAACATACAACGTAGTATTATAAAGAATAACCTAGGAATTAGGTTACATAAGAAACCACTGGTCGCATAAAACTCATTAGAAAAATCAGCATCGAAAGCCAACGAGGAAATATTAATGCGGCGTCGATCATGGGGACAGCATCATGATCAATATAGATCAAACTTCTATTAAATGTAGATGGGAGTAAATTTTGCATCCAATTTTCTCCCATTTTTTGGATCCAATTGGGATTTTTTGGATTTTTTTTGTAGTTAGGCCGTCACTATAGATTGATCGCCGAGAAACTGGACTTATTTTCTGTCTGCTTTTGCAAGAGGAAACTATGGTAATTATAAAGTTCCGTAGTTGCTTAAACTTGCTTTGATTATCAGCCAGATCAAAATTGAAATTTTAATCATCCAACATTGTATATTAAACGTCATTAACGTACAGGTCGATCGCACCAAGTGTGGGCAGTGACAAAAAATTCCCATTTGCTACCGTTGAACCACATAATCGTTTTCTTATTTTTTTATGATAGTTCGTGTTCTAGAGAAACGTTTTTAGTCATATTTCTGCGGCAGAAGTTAATACGCACGGAACGGAAGCGGAATTTTTACTTTCACATTTGCCCCAAAACTCGCACTGCTTAATAGGAAATATTCATGTCCAGTCAATAACTTTTTAAAAATTTTGGATGCGTGAGAACTATCAAAGAATATTGTGGTTTTCTAGTGGTCCTTTTCTCACGTCCTTTGAACCAATAACATCTGGCCCAACGTGATCCGCGCTCTAGGCAACCACATTCTTCGGATGGTAGCTTTTAACATATAAGTCTATGGGAGACACTTTTGTTTTAAGCTTGCTACCGAGCACTGTGCGCTCCAGAATCCTTTGTTACCCCTTAACGAATTCCTTTAAAGCCACTCCATAGTTTACAAAAAGGTTTGTAGAAAAACATTAGATGCTGAATTTTTGAGAAGGGCGGTTGTAATCATTAAAAAACTGACCCCTACCCTCTCCCATTAAGCCCCGCCCTACTCGTTCTGGACGCATCAACGGATTTCAGGTTTGACATCACTGGATCCGCAATAAAAAGTTGCACTAAATAAGATGAAAGTAAACAACAAAATTGTTTACAGCATTATTTTTCAAATTATTTTACTCAACTGCCCACACTTGGTGCGATCGACCTGTACATACGCGTACTGGCGATGATGAGGCTCTTTGAAACAGTTAGCCGTGGAAGATTGTATTAGCAGAACGTTTCGGGACCTTTCACACTTAACACTCTGGCAGTTGCTGGCTTTGTGTTTACACGTACGGATGCGATCCGTATGTGTAATCTCTGGACCTAACCAGTCCCGCCAGGACTGAAAAGCCCGGCCTGGATGTGGAGCATGCGCCGCGCCGTATGGCAGCTCTTTCATGAGGAGAACCGGGAGCAGGCCGACGCCAACGCACTGGCCATGGCCGCTTCTTCTCCTGCAGCGAGTGCCGGGATAGTTTCATGCGCGAGGTCAACGCCTTATTATCCCAGACGCAGGTGCTCTCGCCGCGCAACGCCGTGCTGTGGCTGTGGCGCGTGCACAACGAGGTCAGCAAGCCGGCTGGCCGGCGATGTGACCGAGGACGAGAACTACCCCAAACAGCAGTTCCCGCCGGCGACGCTGTGTCCGGGCTGTCGGGACGCCGACGGGCAGGAGCGCGAGGACGAGGTGCTGCGTGTGCCGCAATGCCAGCGGCCGATCGACGTGGGCGGAAGTGAAGCGATGGCGGAGCGTGTTGTTGGGCGTTGCCAGCTTCCGGCAGCAGCCAACAGGCGTCCAGTGCGGGTGATCGGACCGCCGGATGACCTTGTTCTGCGCAAGTGGTGGTCGGCCTGCTTATTACTGTTTGGTTGTTGTACACTGTAGAACCCGGTTCAGCTTTCGCCATCGTACGTGGGCTCCTCTCGTTCATAATTACTGCGACCACTGTTCTGGGTTGAATCTGAGTCATTGTGGCATAATTACAAGTTATTTTGAACAGCAGCAGAAATGCCTGGCTGCGTATGTGGACGACGGAAGCGAAAGGTTGCTGCAGGATAAAGCAGCTTCTTGAATTGCCATCTCAATAAACTATCGCGTAAACAGGAGCAGCAGTCCCTGCTTTCAGCTTACGTTGTAATTATTGTTCAACAAACCCTGCTGTGAAGTGTGAGGATTCCAGTAGAAATGTGCGATGTTACTGTGCTTAAGCACATTGTGCATTACGTTGGGTAGAAGTGCATTACGTTGGATTGTGCGTTACGTTGGGTAGATGGACATGTATGTACAGAGTCTACAAACATCTATTACTCCGTACAATGATCATTAGCGGACACCCAAAGCAGGTGTTTTACAGATCAAACATCTTAATTAATATGTGCGTGTACAATACTTATGGTGATAGTTGAGTTGTATTTCCATGGTGCAACGTTACAAACAGTAGTATTGTTTACAAAAACATACAGATTTTTACAGTCCGCATGTACTTAACAAAATTTTATCGATGTCAACAAAGAACACTGTATTAATGTACGAGCAGCTGGGCATCACACCAGCAACCGACCGATGGCGGCAAAAGGAAGCGGTATGGCTGTACAAGATACGAAACCGGAGCAGTTTTTATGTGCCGTCTTACATGACCAACCTGCTGCCATTCAAGGAAACGAGTGCGAGGTACGAGCCGTACAGAGCGGATCGATGCCACCACGCGGTTGTGCATCGGGAAGACAACCCTGAAGATGAGGCTGAAACAGTTGTATGATAAAATAACGGGAAAAATGTTTTCTAAAATTGTTGATGGTAAGACTAAAAAACTACGTGGGGAAGAGGTGTTCGGTTGTGGATCTATTGAACTTTACCTGGCTACTCTACGTTCAAAAAACCTTCTGTAATATTATGTGACCTCCGCTGCTCTACCATCTGGATGTTGTTATGTATTTGTTATTTTTCTATTATTATCTGACCAGACTAGCGAGTGCCTCAGGGTTTGTCTGCTCTTGAATAAACTAAACTAAACTAAACTAATGTATAATTGCCTTTAGGTACACCCTGGATCGAGCGTTCAGACTCCAGGCTGCAGAATTTCTACGGTCACCAGTCTATGTTGTACTTAACCCTCCAACGCTCACTACCCGAACGGGTGGGAGTTTCTTCGTGAAAACCGGGATTTCCCGATGAAAAAATTCAGTTAAGAAAGGGAATTTTTTGTGTGCTTGTACTGACCATAGGTCACCGGCGGTGACATGGGTGTTTAGCAGCACCATTGGGCGCAGACGGTCCTAGTCACGAAAACGTTTAATTCTATAATAATTCGGCGAACAACACCTGACCGAAACAAAAACGTTTATCGTATAGACCATAAAGAGGGCTTCAAAACAAGGGTACGAGGACAATTGGGTGCTGTGAACATACCCTGCACGATTAGGCTGCGATGAACAGCCGGCTAAATTTAAGCCGTTTGCACTCAGACTGTGACACCAGTAGCGTTGCGAGCTACGGCTAACTGGCTGACTGGCTGTTCATTGCAGCCTAATCGTGCAGGGTATGTTCCCAGCACCCAATTGTCCTCGTATTGCAGTGGTCAGTAGACTGACCATTGGTCAGCAAAACTGGAAAATGTTTCTGCATGATGTAGTAATTGGTGAATAACTGGACACAACAAATGCAGCGATTATCAACAATCCAATTCTCAAAACAGCATTTCTTTTTGTACAACAAATCGCATAACAGTCTTTATGACACGCCGAGCTGCTCTTACACTGCACGCATGGTGCATGATTGCACTTTTATGGATTTAGCCGCAGCGTTTGGATCGGAAATAAGCGATGACGGTCCAGTAGCGCGTGCGGTATTGATGCGCTGAAGTTCACATCAGCAGTTCTGGAAGCAGCAGCCGCCATCATGAAGTCAGCATCGGCCGAATGCTATTACTACACCTGGCGCAAAGGTCACTACTCACTACCGGACATGTAATTACTGGAGTTGTTATCATCCACGGCTCCAGGAGACCGATGTATTTTTTCCTGCTCGCCTACACCGCTGTAAGGTCTGGTTCGTGTAAAATGCAGTAGATCGTACGAGGCGCAAGGGAGGCTGCAAGGTTATCATGCTGATTACAGTGGAAATGCACTATGCACAAAGAAGGTTAGGTTGTCCAGAAACGACCACCGATTCGTTCGTTTGAAGGCCATAGCCGACCGCCCAGGGTGCCGCCCAACTAAATTGTTTTTGGAAGAGTTCCGGCAAGCAGAACCACGTGGAGCATATTAGAAGTCCGAACCAACAAGACCTTATCCGATTTACATAATTATAAAAGTGTCGAAATTGCGCCCGCCCGTACTTCAGGACCATACATGCCCAATGGTGTCTGCACGCAACACAAGTTTTCGATGGACTGTGGCCATCCACTGTTTAACTTTTAGAACCGACGCTTGTCATTTTCTTATAAAGCATTACTGATAGTACATTTCTGAATTATCTCAGATTAATTGACTTAGTGACTAATTAGTTAATTAGCAGGACCTTCGGGAGATCAGAAAGTTCGAAACTGGCGGCTTTCGCGACCTCGTGCTTCTTGAGGGACTTCAGATTCCAGTTTGGTTTGTTTTTTTATTGCTGCTGTAAGGTCTCGTAACGCTAATTACGCTATCCGATATCGATTAATTGCTGTTGTTCATTAAGAAAAACAATTTGAAGACCCTGTTGCGCCCCAGCACCAATGGGCGTCAGTGCGTTAAATCTATCGCATAGTACAAATATAGATACGAGTAATTATATGGAACACTCCACGTTTCCGGTCCATTTGTACAGTGGCGACGAGATTCATACACTGGGACTATTGATGAATAATAATTATTAGTTGATTACAGAATAATAAAGTATAAGATGCTGACAGGCGACAGTTGACGTGATGGAGTCAATCAGGCGTCGGTTTCTGCTCTCCGCCCAGTGTGTTTTCCGCGTGTGCTATGCCGTATGCCGGCTGTGGAATAGGACCGGCAGGCGCTGCGCACGATGCACACGGCCATGATACTTGTATGTATTTATTCGACAGTACACTCTGCTAGTGTGGTTTTGTATTCGAATAATGCTACGAATTTGGAATAATGCTAAGCATTATACCATTTCAGCCAATTTGTATGTGCTTAGCATTATTCAAGACTGGACAATTTGAATATCTGTCAAGCATTATACAAATTGCTAGAATTTGAATATTGCTAAGCATTATACTAAATAGGGTTTTCGGAATTATGCTAAAAACTATACGAAATTAAAATTATAAAAGTTTTACTGTTCTTTAATTTAGTTAAACGTGCTTATTTAGAATTTGCACATTGCTATTTAAAATTTGCACATTTGCACATAGTATGGACATAAAGTGCGACCGAAATGCCCGCATTGTGGTTTATTTCGGTCGCAATTATGTTCATACGGCTTCACAAGCAAGGCGCAGTATGTAGTTACTACATACTGCGGCTCCGTTTTTCAGTTTTTCAGACTGAATTCAAGTACTTTAAAAATTTTGAAATTTCCAATTCTATATGGCTTTTATCATTATTCTAAAATCGCTAATTCGTATAATACTTAGCATTACTCTCAACCCCTTGCATTTGTATAATTCTTAGCAATATTCATAATTCACGAATTTGTATAATGCTCAGCCTTATACTAATTCAGTGGGTTACGAATAATGCTAAGCATTATACAATACAAGGTAGCCTCGCGCATCCGCGCTCGGCACTTAAGTACTGGATAGTATTGGCTTTGTTTTGGAAAGGTCATTATAAATATACAAAGGCTGACCATCGCTTAATATTTTCTGTGTTTAATATACAAAGGCTGACCGAAAAGCCACCGTAACTGGACGGAGTGCTGTGAGGACACTGGAAGTGAGGGTGGCAGAACTGTCACCGCTAGCCAGTGCGCTCGAAGCACTTGGAACGCCCGCTCGAAAGGAGTCCCGGGTGCGGCCAGTGCTCCGAGTGACCGGAAGGGTAACGGTTCCGCCACCGCTCCCAATGCGGACAGCCACCGCCCGGACGACCGCGACCGAAAGGCCACATCAGGCCGGGGATTAATCTCCCGGCCGCGGGAGATAGCCGAAAAGCCACCGTAACTGGACGGTGCGCTGTGAGCACATGCAGTGAGCTCACAGGCACAGCGCACTATCGGGCAGAGCCTATAAAGCTTGTGCGGATTTAAGAACGTACATAATTAAAATTTTTACCTAAATTAAGTGCAGAGTGCAGTTTCTTAAGTTTCAATTTTAGACGTTATTTTCGTGTTGAAATTTCAGTCGAGGATCGTCAAAATTCGTTAGTGTTATGCGTGATCTTAGGACGTATACAGTGCTTGTATTCAGTTACGAGTATTTCCTACAGCATGCGCTTGACCTAGTCGTAGGGTAGAGTCTATTTGTGAATGGGTTTATATCCCGGACTGCCGGTTTAATTTAATTTACACAATAAAAATTCGTTATATTGTTGCCCTTCTTTGATGCATAGCTCATAGCTGTATTCGATTATGGCGGTAATACAGTAATATAAATTTTTTACTAAAACAGCAACAGACCGGGCAGAAGTTGTTGCAATCCTTTGATATTGGTAACTAATCTTCTCTTACAAAAGCAGACAAGGTCGGTTTCTCTGCAGTGTAAACACCACTCGGCGGGCAGGGTTTAACGTCTTCCCAGTTCCCGGTTGGATTGTTTGTGCATTTAATTTGCTATCGAAATCAAAGGATCAGATTCTTCATAACGAAAACCGGCTTCTTATGCATGTATGGACAACTGCTGAACATTTTCAGCAGGTCTACGCGACAAGTCGTCGCTGGACATTTGGTTTTACGGACAATTCGTCTGAGGACAACTAGTTTTTGTGGCAGATAGTCGTATGACTGTTCGCTGCCATAAGCCCGTCGATAATTTTTCGACTCCCCAAAAGTCGCGCGACCAACTGTCACACAACAAAATGGTTTCAAAACGAGTTATCCCAAAACAAATTAGCCGCTGCGACGAAAAGCTTGTGGGAAAATGTCCCACGACGAAATGTCTCGCGACCATTCGGCCTAGGTCACGTGAAAAATACTACAGCAATATTAGAAACTGGGAAATCACTGTTTTGTTACGGCTCCGCGGCGCCATTTCCCTTCGCCCCGCTGCACGGGCGCCATCCACTTGGTCTCCAGAGCGAAGGCGGTTGCGGCAACGGTAAACGTGGCCGGTCGGACGGCTCCCATTCCGGTCCGTCCGTCCGGATCCGTGCAGCAAAACCCGGCAGGGTACTTGAGCCGGTGACCTTTCTTTCTAAACCCATGGGGCGCCGGTTCCGCGATGCAAACAGGGAGACCCTATCCGGGAAGCGGGTTGTGTTGGCACTTAGGCTGGGAGGAGATGGCGGAAGAACCGCCAATAGGTTTCGCAAATACGAGGCAAGGATCGGCGGCAGTTGGATCCGGGAGGGCGGCCTCCCGGGCTCTCCGTCCGCATGGCGGCCTACACGCTCGCCGGCGGCATCCTGGCTAGTCAGTCGCTGCCAGGGCACAGGGTGCGCACATGCGCGCAGACAGCAAGCCAGCTTGCCCTGCGCAATGCCGGCCGATACAGCCACCACCAGGTGACGAAGGCAACCACCACTAAGTTTCCTCGTTGCATCTGGATGGAGAGCCGGAGCAAAGGAAGAGACGCCTGTATGACGCCTGCATTCACGCCCATTTTCGCCTGTAGGCATCATAATATTATACTAGTCAATTAATACTACTGTAATCATTTAATACAATATTATCAATCACCAATTCAAGTGTTTGAATTTGCAAGCGACGTCTACATAAAGAATTGCACATAAGGAAACATCCAGTAGAATTGAAATCGGCTGAAATTCCTCTAATTACCCTGCTGAGCAGCGAATTTATTCGTTTATCAACATCGGCTTGATGGTTGGATTTTATAGGATAGTTCAAACAGTTTGATCTCACGACAGCCGACGGATATGTAAGCTTTTTCGGCAACGTAGGTATAACTTTGTTTCTGTCAACAGTTTCAACGACATCATTCATCTATTTTCTGTGCGTTTGTTAAAGATGTTGACATGTGCCTAGTTTGGCGGCATTATTGGAGCATTAGAAGATTTCTACTGCGCTTCGGCGGCGACATTCGCGCTGGTGCACCACATGGAGTCCAGGGCGACGACGGTTAGACGGGACAGCTGCGATAACGGTGTGTTGGGGAAGTCGGCGTGCTGCCATGCCGGTCCGCCCGGTTCCGTGCTGCAACAGAAGCAGCATGCGCATCACTGGAATAAACATTTACCGGTGACCTTTCCTTAAGGAAAATACCCGGTATATACCAGCTTCATGCATCTGCGCGAAAACTTTCACTTTTGCGCCCTCCGTAACCCTTTTTCGCTTTTTTTTCTGACATTCTATAGCCACATGGTTTGTACACATTAGCGTGAAGACCGTCTGTGCACGCAACATCCGGTTCGAAAAGTTATGGCTATAAAAAATTTCCAAAAAGTTTAAATGCATTGAGGTGTACCAAAAGTCTCATTGTGGGCCGATTTTCGTTAAATTTTGCATACAGTCATATGTATCTGTACATACGCATGAAGATGGTTTTTACACGGGACCGTGCACGGTTCTAGCATTTTTTTACATATTTAAATGTTTAAAATTCATTCAAAAATTTGAAAAAAACGGTACAACCCTGGTTCGGTGAAAACACTATCTTCATATTTACGTGCATCATCACGAGTTAACACTTACGCCGTGAGGAGGTCGTGGAGGAAGCGCCAGTAGGTGTCGCGGGTGCGCCAATACTCGTACATGTCCGTGGCCAGCCGGCGCACGTCCGCCGGCGGCTCCGGGAGCGCTTCTTCCATGGCCGTCCGCATGCTAGTCAAGACCGCAACGGCGTCCTGGCCGCAGTCCAGACGCAGAAAGGGCACGGCCAGTTGCATTGGCAGCGCCGGCTCGCGGCACTGGTAGGGCTCATCGGTCAAGGGGGTGAGGTCCGCGCGCCAATACGGCCGTCGATGGTGGAAGTAGCACACGGCATCGTTCTGCAGGAAGTCTACCACGATCAGCGCGTCCCTGCACAGCTCCATCAGCGGCGATAGCTGGCTGAGCGGGAAGTGGTGCGGGCGGTGGGGCCTGGCTGCCGATTGAGAGTCCAGCGACCAGTTGACGGGCAGGACGTCGGTGAGGACGCAGCGGTGGCAGATGATGCGCTGCAGCGCCGCGGCCGGCCGCAGCATGCGGATGACCTGCCGGATGACGGTGACGTCGGTGCAGCCGTGGCGATGCCCCTCGCTGCCCTGCCAGTACGCCGCCGGCTGCCACCGGCTCAGCACCAGGCTGCGCACGCCGTGGGTGACACCGTGGTACAGCAGCCGGCCCAGACGGTACACTTCATCGCGCGTGTCAGCACTGCGGACACGCAGGCCGAAATCCAGTATAACATGCTGCTGCTGGGGAAGACAACGCACAGCCACATCGCTCCACACTGGACACAGCCTGCAATAAGCGTTGGCACTTAGGAATTACTACATTGTGGAATTTATCAAGGCTCTCCGCACAAACCGGCTTATAAAGCGAAATAACTAATAATTTTCATACCGTTGCAATCTGGTGCGCGTGACAATATCCAGGACGTCCAGCAGGCTCTCGACGATTTCCAACGGTAGACGCGCTAATCCCCCCATGTCACCGGCTTCCTGGGCAACGTCACTGCCGCCGTCGGGCGGTGTGATGTCACGACCGAGCGATTCATTAGTCAGTATCCCGTTCTGCAAGCAGCGCCGGACGCATTCCGACAGCATCTCCACACTCCACTGCCAGTTGTCCTCCTGCAGCTGCCAGATAATAAATCTCACGGAATCGCGACCCACCCGCATGTGGTACCGCATGTCGCGGATCGGGCTATATGCGTGCCGCTGCTGGCCGTTGAGTGCACGGTGCCGTGCGGCGAACACCTCGCGCTTCATCTCGAACTGCAGCCGGTTCTCATCGATACTGTTGACGTGCGCCACGTCCAGCGTGTCCGTCGTGTAGGCGGCGTAGACGCCCTCGGACGGCGACCCGGGCGGTTGCGATAGCGACCGACGGGGCGGATGCTCCGCAGCGATCTGCAGCGGATGCAGGAGACGGCGCTGAGCGGCCGTCTGCACGCAGCACATCAGCGCGCGGCCGGTGAAGCAGTAGCCGTCGACGGCGGCCGTCTGGAATGTCAGCGGCGCGGCGGGGTCGCTGCGCAGCGCCGCCAGCACCGTGTAAAACTCCCCGCCTGTCTCCGTAAACAGGGCGTGCGGAAAGACGCGGTGGGCGGGCAGCCAGGCGGCCGGTAATGTGCTGCAGTGGAAGTTGACGTAGATTTGCTGCTGGTCGTCGGCAATGTCCTCGATGAAGCCCAAGCACCAGGCGCCGTCGTCCTGCGGCACCATGACGGTGTTGCCGCTGCTGACAATACGCCCGGAGCGCCGGTACGGCCACGGTTCGACGCCCACGTCGAATTTGTCGTCCATGCTGGCGCTCTAATTGCGCTCGCGGAGGTTGTGCTTGTAAGTAAACCGAGTAAATCGCATCGGTTCCACAACGCTAATCTGCCAGCTGATTCTTCTGGGTTGTTATTAGACTACAAGCGCAACAAACGCTCTAATGCTTACCATAGTTGCCTAAGAAATAAATTTCTCGAGGAACATGTTAGTACTAAGTTGGTGCCACATGGGAAAGGTTAAAAACTGAACATATCAAACGGAATTAATACGGACCGCTACAAACCCAGACGGCGGTACAGTATGGAACAGTACTGTAGTGACGTTACGCTGCGCAAATTGACTGCCTGTGCAGTGTGTATGTGGTTGTTCTGCTCGTCAGCCAGCTGCTTCCACAGTCGTCGGCTGATTCCATTAAAACAAGACGGCTGGCCATGTGCTCCTGTGCGCAATGTTGACAGGCGAACAGTGGGCAGAACCTGCCTGGTTAGTCATTGGTCAGTACAGAGTCAGCTGTACAGATCGTACCAGTACAGACTACAGATCGTACGGATTCGCGTACGGATCAGATCAATATTAATATTATTTTTTTCAATTTTATTTTTTTCAATATTAATATTAATTTTCTTAATTTTTGATAAGAAAATTCCAGTTGTATCCAGCCCGCCAGCCCGATGCAGTTCTATGTTTTCGGATAATTTTGATAATGCTGAATATGCAAACCAACCACAAAAAAATTGGTACGTATTTGTACAAACTAGGAAAGTGCACCGCTGTTTGCTTGCACTGAAAGACCGAAGCGAGGCCGGAAACCAAGTTTAAAATAAAGTGTTTGCTGAGTTTTTTTAAACTGTTTTAAAAACACATGTCTTATATCTAAAAACAATTTATTTTTTATTTAAAATTTTTTTGGTGTGCCTTTCCATGTTTTATTTAAGATTATAATGCGTAGCCGACATGACCGACGTGACCGACAAAATTCCTGTTTTCTTGAACATAGAGGACCTTCGCTTCGCTTCGGTCGATAAATGTTAAAGAAAACACATCATAACATTGCCTCGCGGAAATAATTCCGTCGGGTGTGGAATATATCCATACTACATGAGACTTTCTGCTAGTGTGGTTTTGTAAATGAATAATGCTACGAATCTGGAATAATGCTGAGCATTATACAACTGGGTGCAGTTTGTATATTCGTAGCACTATTAAGGATCTGACAATTTGTATGACTGCTAAGCTAAATACAAATTAGAATACTGCTAAGCATTATGCGACTGTGGCCGCTCGCACTCGGACGGTGCTTAAACACGGCATCAACTTGCCATCCACCCGTAGACGGTAGGTAAACGAATTAACATAACATCCTGTGAACTACACAGTATATCCAAATCTTCGTAATAAAAATATACACAAAATATATTTACTGGCTAACATTTCTTATCGCTAGTCGTGTGCCATTATTCATCCTTGCTCGGCTGGTACCCGCAATTGTTTTGCTGACTGGTTAGTGATTGCTGTCGTTTCTGGACCTTTTAGGGCAGGCAGAATGCAGCTGGCCCTACGGAAATCCCCACTGATAGCGGAGGCGGTCTCTCACGAGGCTGAAATGTGGATCCAGGGAGTGTTGGATGTCGAGGAGCAGTCCTCACACGGTCCGCCCCCGACCTCGGTGGTGACCGCCAAAGAGAACCCGCCGAGACCGGCTGAACGGAAAGGGCGACGCGTGCGGAAAAGAGCGGGACGAAGCGGTGGTGCAGGGCGGTCGACATTGGTCACACGCTCGGGGCGAGGTGCACGCGGAAGCCGGGATGGTGAAGTTTCTGACGGTAGCGGACAATCAGATCGTGACAGCAGCCCGAAACTACCACCCAAGCGTGACACTGTTGCTGTACGCCGGCCCCGCGGCATCCAAAAGGAGATGAATCCAACCAAGGGAAATCAAGTATGAATCTATTTGCAGTCTGAATACCTGTAGATTTGAGAAGATAAATACGTCGAAGCAATTTATAATTGTTTTGCCGGCACATGCTTCCTTGTTTATGACCACTTTTAAATATATTACTCTAAATTTATTAATTTTACAGCGGACTGAAAGCCTTTTTCGCATGGGCAAACGTCGGACTGGCAACGGGACCAGGTACTGGTTCTGTCCCTATTGTCTGCGCCTAGACAGATCCTGGACGTTCGAGGGCTGCGTTAAACACCTGCTAGGCCGATACACGGGGACACCGCATGTTGGCTGCGTACGATGGCGGAGTTATCCGACAGAGCGGATAGACTACCTCTGCTGTCGGTTGCCGAAGCGTCTGCCGCTGTATCGTGTCTTAGCAGACACCAACGTCCCCGTCAGGAACCAAAAGCCTACACACTGGGGGCGACTGCTGCAGTGGGACGACTACGATAAGGGTCGCAAGCGCGGCGTGGTCCAACTGCCGTATCTACAGTGCTACCACCACACCTGGTTTGACCATTATACGGCGAAGGGCCAGACACTCTTAATCGAGGCCACCTCCGCGTGGCTGAAAGAGCGCCATTTGGTGGATTTTAACCCGGATGGCACTCCGCGTAAAACTAGCGGCCGGTCGGCGACGTGCCCGATACCAAACACGCTCGCAGGGACCACCTGCAGAAAATGTCGGAGGCGCGGAAGCCGATGCACAACAGGAAATACTGCACGGTAGGTGTAGATGCACTGCACTGCAGCAATTAACTTGAAATGCTTTCATCTTGTAGGTGTGGACCATGCCGTCGTCCATGAGGTCATAGCGAAGCGCGCGACGGCGCGACAGACTATCGTCCGACCGCAACAGGCCAGCACCTGCAGTGTCCTTGATGGAGCGCGGCCACTGCGCGATGTTAACCCCCTTGGTGTTAGAACCCCGATGCTGCCGCTGACGGGGTCCCGACAAAGCGTGGGAGAGCGCACAAAACGGTGGTCAGGCCACAGGTATTCCCGACTAGCCAGTGCTGGTGCAACTGCGGTGGCGTGCGATGCGACCCCGTTTGCGGATGCGACCGTGGAGTCTGTCGATGCGGCGCTGGAAGTATCGCCGCCCGATCTGCCGCCGAAACGGCAGACAGTACGGGCATCGGTAGTTCGCCGTATTCAGTCCGCGAGGTGATTTGCAGAGCCTCATCTGTTGAACGCGGCCGAATTTTGACTGTTTTTTTTAGTGGTCAGAATGTCGGCACGCACAGTTCGATGTGACAGGAGTCGTCACTGAGCCGGCTGCGGCTGGGATGGACAGGCTGCCCGCTGGCTCGTACCGGAAAGTTTATGGTAATCCTTTCGGCGCCGTACGGCCCCTTACATCCAGGCCTGTACTGGGCGGTGTTGCCACGGAGCCCTTGCACTTAAGCGGCAAGGAGGTGGGTCGTCCGCCCGGCGAAGACAGCTCCGTGCCGGTCACAGCAGGCGGACGGAAGGGCCGCGCACCGGCAAAGTCCCGCGCACTTGCAGAGTCCCGCGCACCGGCGAAACCGCGGGAAAACTCAGTCGATCGGGCTGTCCGATATTTGATCAGCCTGTAGAACCGAAACAGCGGACGATTCGTCTTTTTTCCATATTGATTCATTTTTATTGCTATTCATCCAATTCATGTTTTGTATTTGTAACACTACTTGCTTGTTCTTTTTAGCATAACTTGTCTGCGGCATGCGAAAGCATGATGGCTTTTAATTACTTCATTGATAATGGTTAGTGATACCCATCTTTATGGTCGTCTCTTTTGTTTTTCTTGATTGCCTTTGATCGTATGGGGTTGGCGATATTGTTCCTGTGTGGTTGTTTGCGAATTCTTTGCGGATAGTGTTGTTTGCTGTTAATAAAATTGCCTTACGTTTGCAAAGGTAATTTTCTGGAAGATTGACATGAAAATTCGATACCGCGTTATTAGCGGTGAGAAACGAAAAATCTCTCGCCCATTACCGGTCCGTATTGGGGATCTTTTGCTTTTGTGTACTGCGATGGTTTTCAAACAACGAGAGTATGCTTAATAGTGGTATTACTTTTGTTCTACAAGACACAATAGCCTAATAGCTCTCATATTTTTGGTGACCAGGAATAAGAGGACATATACAACTAGACGCATGCTGATGATATAGCCGCGGTACTGAGAACTGATTAATAATTACGCCAGGCTAGAAATGGCAGCCGGCTAAACGGCTGACCTTTAGGCTGACGGCCGGCTAAAATCCTTAAAGCCATTTACCGTATAATAATTAATGACAATTTTAACAATATAAACTGCTGCTCAGTATACCGCACTACGTTACTACAGTCAACGAAACAGCGAGTATTAGGTAGGCAGAGTAGTTTGTGAAAAAGTAGTTTTTGACAAGTAGCTGATTTTATCCTCACAGTTTGATTACAGCCAACGAATCAAAAACCTTATACCAACTCTTGAGACATAAACTAGCACTTGCAGCTCGTGCCCCTAATCGGTTTCTAACATCCGTAATTACATTTCCAGACTTTGAAAACTCTCGTTCCGACTGCACCGAAGAACCTTGCACAGCAAGAAAGTCACGAGCAATTTTACTCAAAACAGGATACACTTTTTTATTCCTCTTTAAAAAATCTAACACGGCTGAATTTACCGGTGGCAGTTTGAGATAATCGTCCACTTCATTTCGTGCCGTCGAGTTACCCAAACACTGCTGAATCATGCGGGTTCGCGCACTTAATTTTTACGCATTAACAGGAATTCCTGTAGCCTGCACAATCCGTGTGCTCACTGGAATTGGTTTCATCGTCATACAACTTTCAAAGGGCATCCACTGCGGTCTCGCGCAGTTTCTCAGGAATTCCAGACTGTTTCAGACCAGGATCAAGTAGAGTGCCTACAAGCAACATGCTTTGCGACCAGTCTGATGCCGCAATGGTTTCCCATTTTTCCTTCATGTATTTTCCAATTGTCCTCACCCACAGCGGCTGCAAGCAAACCTCAAAACAAACATGACTGAGAAGATAATGACACGGTTATTATGAGTTATTATTATTATTGATTTTTATGATTATTGATTTACATTTATAACATCAATTATTGGTAATATTTTACATGGCAATATTTAATCATTTCAATGTCTGCATTTAAAGAGAGATTTTTTCTCTTTAAATGTAACAGGGAGCGCTTTGTATGGATTTTACAAAGGTAATTACCTTAGTAAAATCCATACAAAGCGCTCCCTAATTAGTTTTTATATGCGCAACCGCTTAAACGCTCAGGTCGATTGTTGGATAAAAATTCCCGGAACACTCAGTAGTGGCATCTTCGAACGGCTGCAGGGAATCCAGGATGTGCTTAATGGTTGTCCATTCATCGGTAGTGATAACGTTGTTTCGAACAGCTCCTTTCTGGGACGCCACAAATTGCACCAGCTTTTCGCGCTTTTTGTATGCCCTTAATATCAGAGAAATACAAATAATAGACAACGACATTCAGAAATTGCAGTGTTATACAGAAGTAATATTTGCATTAAATACCTTGAAGCATACCCTTTGTGCTGTACCACCGAGTTGGAACATCAGAAGGAAATTTCATGTTGGCAGCATTAATAAACTTCAGGAACTCCCGTTGGCTTTCGGACTTTTGAAGTATGTTCAAATTTGCTTGACCTTCTGAATCAAGGATTTCTGCTTTTCCAGAGCGATTTCGGCAGTCAAATGAAGGCAATGACAAATGCAACGGACACGAAATTCATCAACTGCAATTTTATTCGCAATTACTTTCAATAAAATAATTAATATTCCAATATACAGTGAAACTTCTCTACTACGTACGCCCTCCGTTCCTAGCTCCATGAACGTTATAAAGGGGTGTACGTTAGGTAGGGGCACTGCCCCAGGGGCTAATTAACGCCCACCCCCAGGGGTGAATTATATATTAGTGTGTAGCAATCGGAGGCGGCGCCGTGTATGCTTTGGAATATGAAATGACTTCTTCAAGAATGATTTTCGAGCTTTTTCTCTAAAGAAAAACTCTGACGCTTACGTTCCGCGTCCAGTTTTAAACAGCTACAGTACCGTAATTGAAGGTTAAGTTCCCAACTACGTCTGTAAATGTTGTTTTTTAAGTGGGTCAATAGCTGGAATAGCTGGAAACTGTCCGCAACATGTACTGTACATCGGGTAGGCATCGTCGCCTGCCCTCTAGTGTTGCGCTCCAAGTATCGTATCGCCGCCGCCAGGTGTCCAATTACGGCCAATGTCAAAACGACGGCGGAATTTTCTGCTGGCGGAAATTTTGTGAGGTCAAAAAGACTGCGGAATTTCTTGCCGGCGGAAATTTTGTGTGGTCAAAACGACGGCGGAAATTCTCGTGGTCAAAACGCCGGCGGAATTTCCTGAACATGCATTTTTTTACAGAAACCACGGATTGATACAAAACGCGTATACATTACAGATTGAAAAGAATGAGAATTTTATTTCATAAACGTTTCATTTTATACAAAACCAACTTAATTAGTAAACTAATTCATCCAGGCTTTTCGTTTTGCACCCACTTTGTTGCCTCTTCCTGTGGATGTCGGTCCTGTGAGTACTGAAAAAGGAAGAACAATGCAGCGGAAATTTTCGAAAAACTCAGGCATTCTCAGCATCATGTGGGACACGGCAAGAACATCACAGCAAAAGGCTTTCTTAAAATTAGCCCAAGCACACTGTTTCTGTGTGTATCTGCGCGTAGAGATTCTTCGTTTGAGTTAGCTACATTCAGAGAAGTTATGAGTCTTCCCAGACAAGGCTCCAAACGGATCAGATTAGATCACACCTCAGCGTCATCGCCGCAGTGCGCAAAAGAGGCAAACAAGGTATCTGACAATTTGTCAGATACCTTGTTTGCCTCTTTTGCGCGGCTCAGGTATTCTCTTGAACTCATCCGCGCGTGCTGTGCAAACTGCCAACGCCACAACGCACTTACAGACAGTTCATACATGCGACCCAATAAAGAGGCATATTAATAATGGAGTGCCCGAGTCTATGTAAGTTACATTTTTTTTCCAAATCGTTTTTAAATATACACAGTAAACGAAATTAAAAAGTAACGAAAATTCCGCCGGCATTTTGACCACGAAAAATTCCGCCGTCGTTTTGACCTCACAAAATTTCCGCAGGCAAAAAATTCCGCAGTCGTTTTGACCTCACAAAATTTCCGCCGGCAGCAAATTCCGCCGTCGTTTTGACATTGGCCTAGAATTGGCCAAGTTATAGCGTAATATGCTAACTAGTATCGTACTGACTGACCTTTTGGTGTATTACTGTTTACCGTAAAACCCGATATTAACGCCCCCCCCCCGAAATTAACGCCCCGTGCGGTTTTAAACGCCCCCTCCCGAAGCTTTCGAAATAATAAAAGCCCCCCCGAAATTATCGCCCCGGGGAGACTAAAAAATTGCGAACCCGCGCTTTTTTAGTCTGTTGTCGGTGCAGTCTGAATGGTACCTCTTGCTAATTTAGTTAAATTCAACCTATGCATTCCCATCTAACTATGATTTTCTAACAGATTTCTTATTTACTGAATTATTCCATTAATGTTCATACATACTAGTCTCGTTAAAGCTTAAATGACAGGGGCGCGTTATTCATTTGAAATATTAGACGCCCCCCGTAATAAACGCCTCCTGCGATTTTAAGCGCCCCTCCCGAAGCTCTCGAAAAAATAAAAGCCCAGGGCGTTAATATCGGGTTTTACGGTATATCAATTTAGCGATACAATACAGTCACAAGTTTCCTATAAAAGTAAAAGATTTGTACCGAATACACAGCCTCAGCCAACTACGGAAATAGGCGGCCTAATCACACAGAACATTTCGTCTAAGTTGGCCGATGCTGGTGCTGTTCCCATGACAGAGGCCGTGTTCCCGCGTTGGATGTCAATGCTGATCCGTTGGCGCAGATATTCCGTCGCCCGTACCTAGCCTGTTTTCTGTTGTATCATCTTCCCGACTTCGGTGACCAAACGAGAGGCGTCCGGTCCGAGTGGTCCGAGTGTTTCAACGCCAAATGCACGGAACAAGTAATCTCGGGTGAGTTCCCGATACTTCGCCACTTTATCCTGCTCTGCGCGCCGCGGCTGCCCCTCGGCTGTTATGGTTTGTACTCGAATTCCGCCGTAAATTAAACAAAGAATCGTTCTATGTGCAGTATTTCTCTATTTTTATGTCGCACCTACGTACAGATACTGTACGTGCATCCGGTCATGCTGCCGCTCACATCGTATTAAATCGCATTTCCAACCGTCTCGAATTGTCCAAGTTTAGTTTAATTCTGAAAACAGTTTTGAAATGAAATAGAAATAAATACAGTAACTGATTCAAAAAATAAAAAATATAGGATTCAGCTGTGTTTCTGTTATAAAAAGAACAATCAAAACAAATGTCAGTAGTACACAACAGTGAATTAAAACAAATTTTTCTGCCTTTAAATTTTAATTCTTCCATATTTCAATCGTTACTTTGAACAGTTACTCCAATCATGTGTTTTCTTACAGATACGTCGGTACCTAAAGCTATGTAATTGTTCACATGAAATTTATTCCAACCGTTTCTAATGCTTTGAAGCCGGAAATGGACAGGATAACTGAAGATGTCCGTGTTTTTGCGCGGCGGATTAAAAATATGAAAGGTCAACGGCTAAAGTACAAGCTCATTCACACGTTTCGAAGCACGACTATAGTAATATCATAATTATCTGTATGACGAATCGCCCCACAATAAAATATCATTCCCATATATACCGTACAATCCCCCAAAGCTGTTCCCAGTTTTCTTCCCAATACCAATTCCCGATTCCCAATACCAGGTAACAGGCTCAATTATTTTTTCAGTTATCATGAATTTATGCAGTTATTACCCTATCTTCTATCCACGAGAAAATCTTTCTAATCTACTCATACTGCGTACAGTGCGTACTGTAATTGTGAGACATCTCAGCTGGAGACTCGTAATCGTCATTGACGATTGGTGAGAATTGGCAACTGGGATGGTACCTTATATATGGAATGGTATTTTATTGTGGGAATGGGAATGGAAAAACGCTGCGGAAAATTAAATAAATAGGTTGGTGCTCCGATACAATGCTATGGAGAAAGTGGTCAGTGATGTGAGCACACCAGCAGGTGGAGCGAAGACAGGAAAGGTGCATATCAATTTTAGTATTTCGCTGTAAATAATACGACATGGAAGTCCCCTAATATCATCAATTATACAGTATACTTATCGGTGATCAAAATTTCATTTTGAAAGACAACGGTGTATTGTACATACTCTGTACATGCATACTCGTACAGTATGCTTACTAATTAAAATATACTGTGCAGCGTAAGGCACACGGCAGATAGGAACTGTATGTATATAATAATAATATTTAATGGTGTATGTATAATTATTATAACTAGAGTGTACCTCTGACAGTTCTGTGAGTGTGTATGTACACGCCGGGACAGACGGAGTAGTGTTGGCGATCAATGGAATCACACAAGGACAGTATATAACAGGTACCCGTTATATAGTTATACTGTCCTTGCCGGCTTGCATTTCTTGGCTCCTCCCAGTGTGCCCTGGTGTGGAATATGACTGACAACTGCAGAGTGCACATGGCATGCACGCCAACTGTTATTCCGCATCGACGGCATCGTCAACCACGGCTTTCTACAGCTACTTACGAGTCACGATTACACAGCTCATATTTTGTACTGTCAGCTAGCACTTGGCAGTGGATGAATAGCGTGCGACTTAAATCTCCTGATCCTTGTTTCCAGCTGGGATCTGTAACAGGCAAGCGCGAGGAGATCACGAGTGTGCTTTATTGTACAAATAAAGGAACAATGCTGCGTAATAGCAGGGAAAGCAAAACAAAGCACTGATGGCCAAACAAGCAAGTCAATGCTAGAAGAGCTCTTGAGCGTTCGTCAAGGCGTGAAAGAAGCAACTGGCGGCAAGCACGTGCTGTGTGCCATCAGCTGTGTGATGATGCGCAGACTGGACTCAATCCAACGCGAGCGTACGCTGAGTCATACAGCGAGAGAGGGACGAGAGAGCAAGTATGCTCAGTGTGTGCGCCGCATATATCCGCTTCAGCGGGTATGAGTGCAGTGCAGCAGCACACGTACGTACAGCGAGAGAGGCGGTATGGCAAGCATGAGTGCAGTACGTCCATGGTGGGCCGTATGCACCAGGCGCAGTCATGTGCCTCTGACATGCCTCTGGGCGGGAATCCGAGCTCCTGCGAAGGATGCTCCGACTCGGTACCGCACCAGTACCGCACAACTCTCCAGTCGGACCCAATGTGGGGTCGCTGGTACGCGTCCTCTGGCAGTGGGAGTCCGGTGTCTGGTCGACCGTCCCTTCTTCACTTCCGAACCCATGAGTGGAAGCCACTCACGGCCGAAAAATCCGGAAGCCGCTCGGGCGTTTCGTTGGACCGGTGTTGCTTCTGTTGGCTGGCTTCTTGCTTCTGTTGGCAACGGAGAACAATGTGAAAGAAAAATGTAATGAAAGTTGTATGCAGCGCGAAAGAAAGTATGAAATAAAGTTTAATCGCAATTCCAGTGAGCAAAGGGGTTACAAAACAGATCTGAAAGAGATCGAACTAGTAAAATACAATTCCGTTTGTTAGGAGAAATGCTAATAATAAAAAAAATTGCAAAAATCTGTCCGGGGGTCCTATTCCGACTAGGATGACGTCCACGGGGCAGTTGAGTCTCCACGGGGTCTCCTGTCCACTTTCATCCGGTAAGTTGGGTCCGGGGCATCGGTTCCCGGGTTACCCGTCGTAACCGGTTAAATTCACCGAGGTCGGATAAGCACGGTTAAACACTTACTTCCGACTCGTATCCGTCCGTTCGGGATAGAGAGGCACTGTTGCGGTTGCAAATGCCGAGGCATCCTCTCTGAATGGGGAATAGAACCGAGGTCGGTTTGACCAAGGTCGGCCTACCGGTAAGTCGACCGGCGGCTAAGGGAATTCGGCTATGTTCCGAATTGCTAAAGTCCAGGTCGGAGAAAAGCTGTAAGTGAGTCATGCGGCCTGTGTGGTCGTCATGTACAGCAGTTCCGTTCAAAAGTGGTCGGTTACAACCGTTCAATCTGCTACCACGAGCCTGGTTTGTAGTAATCCGAGTCGAACTGGCTCGAAGGTCCGGTCGGAATTCATGAGTTTCATCGATGGAAGTGTCCAGTCGACTTCCATCCAATCTGTTCCGTTGTTATCCGACCTTCTGTCGAGGTCGGTTATCCTATCCGTCAGTGGTCGACTAGGGTTAACCTGCAATAACATGCCCATGTGGGGCTAAACAAGTTCCTTCAAGTCGAATTCGTCCACCGCAGATATCTGTCGTTCTTCTTCCGTCATGTTGACTGAGTTGCCGACTTCCGACATGTGGTCGGTTATAGTCGACTTCGGAAGGTCGGATGAACTATGTTTCCATCCGTCCGAAGGTCGGATTTTTCCGTTAGGAGGTCGGTTCTCGACTTCTGAATGTCTTTGCCGACTTGTTGTCGTACCCTACCGACTTGTGTACGGTCACTTCCGACCTCGGCTTGAGGTCGGATATCCATGTCCGAGTTCGGAGGTCGGCTATTTTCCGACTTCCCAAGGTCGGATAAACTTTGTGTCTATCCGCCGGGAATGTAAGTTCTTCCACTGAGAGGTCGATTTCGTACTTCTGGTTGGTTTTCCGAGCTGTTGTCGCTTACTTCCGACCTCCATCTGGTGGTTGTCGACTTCATTTTAGGAGTTCTGTGCGTTCGGCTACAGTTGGCCGGGTCCGTAGTGTCAGGACATCCTTCGGTCAGTTCGGACTGGCAGAGGGATGTTCGGCAGCACAACTCCGTTCCTTCTGTGATCTCTGACGTGAACTCCAGGTCGGATCCGAGCTACTGTTGAGGTCGGTCAATCCGAATTGCTTGCTTCTGGGTCGCCCAGTCCTGCGAGGTAAGGTTTTCCTCCGGCATCTGTTGGCCGATTGACTGGCGTTTCATCATGCACTGCGCTCGCTCACAACGCTAAGGGTCTTTGTGGCCCCGGTTGCCGAGCCGAGCTCTTTGGTTTAAACTTCATGCACATGCAAGTCCCTGAGGTCGTCAGATCCGATTTTCCATTCTGTTTTGTCGCGAACCTGTGACGCCTAGCCGCTTCTGTTGGGGGTAGACGACCCATGTCCACGGGGAAATTTTCTTTGCCGCTGACAAAGGCCATGCTGCCACTTTTGTTGCGGCCGCATGATCCTTGTCAGCGGGGTTCATTAAGAGGGTGCAGATCGCGTATTCTAACACGGTCTGCCTAGGATGTTCCATTGGAGACATGGGGAAGCAGGTCGCGGCGGAGTCGTTGGTACACCAGTATCCAAATCACCGTCGCTGTTCCTCTTCAGGGAATGGCAGCACGTTCGAAGACGCGCGTAGTCGTGGTCACCGGTGAATCGGCTGGTTTACCCGATGTCGTCCGGGGGAGACTGCGGTTGATCTCCAGGTACAGAGCCTGTAGGTCTGGATTCAAACGGAGAATCCGGTTAAGTTACCACGTTGCTACTGCCAGCTTCCGTCCATGGTCGACTTCTTGTTGGTCGGCTACCAAATACTCCGTCGATCTGTGTGATCGTCTAAAGGTAGCGAGTCGTGGTTCTAACGATCTGCGTCGTTACAGGTCGAACAGTTTTCAAAACCGATCTTTGTGATCGGCTTGCACAACCGACCTTTGTGGTCGACTTGCGCAGCGGTATCCATTATGTCTCCCAGTTATGGGCAAAGTACGAAGTCGACCTTTGTGGTCGGCTCCCGTACCTAGTCAAATCCGAGTCTTCCTGCACTGTTGGCGGCTCGGCCGAGGGATTTCCACTGTTTACAATGGTGAAGGCTGCTCGGCTACCCGGTTCCGAAGGTGGCCACGGGTGCTTGGCAAACATGGCGTGAAACGCGCGCAGTCACGTGTTTCGCGCCATGTTAGCGTAATCCTCTCGGTTTCTTCTCCGGAGTCGGTTGGCCGGAGTATCGATCTCCATGTAACGCGGATTGGGGCTTCTGTTGGCTCCGATGGTCGCAGAACGTGGTTGACGATCTGCTTTGTTAGCAGATGTGGTTACGATCTGTCTTTGCCAAGCTGGTGAACTGGGGTCGATTGCCCAGTTCGTTCCAGGGGATTCCTTGGGGGACGTACCGGTACGGTGAAAGAGCCGAAATACCCGGGTCTAACCACGCGTTTCCGGGTCCGACCAAAGAATCCGGCCGACTTGTGCAGTCGGCTTTTCTGGCAAAATCGTCGTTGACGTCCGCCGCGTACATGGTTGGTCATTTTCCAAAAAAAGAACTGAAGTATAGTGTCCATTCCGAAGTCGGTTCTCGACGGCGCTGTTTCTCAGCTAGACTGTTTCTCAGTCGGAAGGTCGGTTCTCGACCGTGCCGTTTCTCGGCAATGCCTCCTTGAAGTTATTCCAATGGGGGATCGAGTTCCAATGTGGGAACTCGATCTTAACTGAGTGGGACTTCGACGGGTTTGTCGCCGCCGAAGTAATCTTCTTCTTCATCATCGTCCGGGCCAGGTCGGTTATGTGGCCGTATGTTCGGGTCCCTAGGTTTACAAGTCGCCGGGCCGCTCCGTTGAGACATCTCGTCGGTCTCATCTGTTTCCTGGCCTGGGCGCTCCGCTCTGCTCTTCCTCGATTCCTTGGCCGCTTGTTTGCGGAGCCGCAGCGCGAACGGTCGTGCGCCGGGTGCTATGTCATCCGACATCCAAGGTTCGTAGGGCGACGAGTTGAATCCGCTAGGCAAAGTTTTCTTTTCGCGGTACCAGCTGATGAATCGGGTTGCATCGTCGCTGGGATCTACGTGATCCTCACGAAAGGCATACTTTGTCGCATACCGTTCGTGGGTGTACAGCAAGTCACGCATCCAGACAGCTAGGATAACACTTCTCATTGGTGTGCCGAGTTGGGCTACGAGGGTTTCCACAGCTGCTGGTATCGCTTCATTGTGGTACAGTCCGTACAGGGTGTAATGGCAAAAGTAATTGCCGAGTCGAGCTGCGAAGATGAATCGCAGGAATGCCGTGGCTCCGTCCTGGGCCATGTCGACTTCTCCTTCCGGAAGGTACTGGGTTAAATCCAGTGCTGCCCGAGCCGCGGTGATTACAAAGGCTGGGTGTGCGTCCGTGATGACGAACTGGGCAACACTCTCCAACTCGTCATGGGAGTATTCCCGAGCTCCTAGTTGGCTCGCACGTGTTCCGTCCGGGCTGTACAATGGTATATTGAGCAAGACCGGGTCGGTCATCGACGGCAACGCATTCGATCTGGTGTACGGGTGTTCAACATTCGGCGCTGTGTGCGCGTTCATGTTGAAGTCGGACCGCCACTGATGTTGTTCGAACAGCGCCTGGTATCCGGATCGGACGAGGAATTGACGAAGGTTTTCTACCATCCGCCAGATTTGTGGTCGGTACCGTTCCTCGTAATTCATGACGTTCATAATGTGGTTCGTCCTTTCGGTAGGGTGTGGCATGACGACCTCGATTCCTTGTTGTCGAGCTCGGTCATAGCGAGGGTCTTCTCGGATCGGCACTTCCACCTGTGGCAGTTGTGCCATCTGGTCGGCTACGTCGACGTCCATCTGCTCCTGTTGAGCTGCCAGTTCAGATTGGACTTCGGCCGGTGGTTCCGCTTGTTGGGCTTCCGGCCGTTGTTCAGGTGGGATGACGTTACGTTTCGACTTATTTGTTAAGTCGACCGTAAGTCCGATCCCCGTTTCTCCAGATCCAGTACGTTTCCCTGGTGGAGCTCTGGTTGGCTCCTTTCCTGCTTCATGGATAACGGCTCGTTGCGCTTCGATTCTGTCTCGAAGGTCAACTGGGCCGATCCGGTGTCTATGATCATGTCCCGCAAGGTTTTTGCTCGGTCGGCGCTGCTGTTGAGCGCGATTTCCAGGGATTCCGGATTGAGGGATCTGCTGAGAAACAGTTGGACGGGCCTGTGTGACCACTGGCATTGCCCTGTGTGGGATTGCCATCAACTGTTCCTGAGTTGCCGGTGTGAAGGTAACTGGCTGTTGAGTTCCGTCCGGCATATTCATCATCATCGTTATAGATGCGCCGGTCATCGGTCGGTTCGAATCTCCGACGAAGACATCACGTATTGTAGGAGTTAATTCTCCGACTGTCGGGAGACCCTGTGTGGGTGTTTGTACCCGAATCTTTATTTCCGGTTCGAAATCGGTCGGTGGTGGATGGACTCGCATTGTGGCGATCTTCCTATCGACCTCCTTTATCTTCTTCTGGTCGTCAAGTTGACGTTGCAGGTCCAACATCTGACGGTACTCGAACAGCCTATTTGTTAGGACTGGTGGTCGAGTTTCTTCCCATCTCGGGTCGCGAGCTCGTTGTCGCTGAATTGTAGCCAGGTTGTCCTGTTCATATGACTCCAGTTGATTAATCAGGTATTCTCTGCCGGCCAAGTACCGGTATGCGCTCAAATTGCCAGCGACAACGTTTAGGTAAAGTGCCGCCGCCTGAGCACGGTGTTGCGCTCCGGTGCCGGAAATTCGTTCGTTCGTGAAGGATACGATGCACAGCGCGCAGGGCATTCTGTTGTTGTCCCTCGTCGCATTATCCATGCACTGTTGGCAGTCCACCGTAAAGGCTTCCGTTCGGGGCTCTTCCGTACGAGTCTGTCAAAACAAAAGTCAGCAAACCGTTTCTCGGTTGCATCCTATAATTTACACCCTATGATTACTACGGTCGGGCCAGGTCGGTTCTCGAACTGGTCCAGGACGCCTTTGTGGTCGTCCAATGAGGTAAATCGACTTCTGTTGGTCGATGACGCCTGCGTGGTGTCACTGGGAGGAGGTCGGTTATGCCTCTCTCCCAACGCGTTCTGCGTTTCCTCATTCCCGTGTAGGTGCTTCTGGCGACCCAAGCCGACTTGCTTGGTGCGAGTCGGCCAACTCGGTCGATTGTGCCGAGGTCGGTCGTTCCTTCGGTAAATGTCCATGTCGGTGATTTGATGGGTTTAAGGCGATAAACCGTTGGCCGCCTTGGGTTTTATCGGTGTTAGTGGCGAATCGTTGTTGGTAGAGTGCCTTCGATATGACGAATTCTAGTTCGTCGTCCAGGGAGTACTTTTTCCGTCCGGCAATCGTGTCCGGTTTGGCCTTGTATTTGGGATCGACCAGCTGTGGTTCCGTTGATGTCCACTGGAACTCAAACCGCGCTATGAGTTGGTGGAGTATTTCTCCGCGGGTAAGTCCATCAGGGTGCCAGGACATTTCCATGCACGCTTCAATAGCGTGTATCCATCCTTCATATGTTGAAGGAGCCGGGTCTTTCTTAGCCGGTGGGAACTCGTAATACATCCGCTTTCCGCTGGTGTATGTACGTATCAGCTTCCCAGCATGGTATCCGAGGTCGCAGTAATGTCGTACGTTGTTCTGACTAAGTTGTCGCCAATCGCCCGTTTCATCTACCTTCCAGTGTTGGAGGAGTTTGAAGGCGATTCTTGGTGTGGCGAACTTTGGTCCACGTGTGGCCAAGGCCTTCAGAGCGGCGAATGTGTACATCCATCCGGCGTCATATTCCGAGACACTCGGCTTGGGTTTCGAAGCCGATTTAATGCCGGTATACTTCAACCTAACGTTGACCAGTGGGGGAATATCGTCTGGTAGGACTTCTATCATATCCTCATGAAAGTCCGAACGAAGTGGCTGGTGGTCGGAGTCGGGCGTCAGTGGTACTCGTTTACCGTACTGACGAGGAACGTATACTCCGCCATCGTCTTCGTTACTCTTGGAGTCGTCGGCCTTGTCGCCGCTATCCTTCTCTTCAGGTTGTTTAGCCGGTATCTCCGGTTCGGCCTGCTGTTGCGGTGCCGAGCTCGATGGTGGTGGGGGTTTACCGTTTCCATCGTCGTCGTCGTCGTCATCCTTCGGCGATCCATTTCCGGGTGTTCGGAAATCTTCGTCGTCGGTTTCTTCCTCGGATGACGAGATCAGCTCGGATGACTTCGGTTCCTTTTTCTTAGCCGGCTTAGTCGACTTCGTTTTAGTCGACTTCGACTTTCCCTTCTGTTGGGTCGAGTCTTCTGGTTCCGGCGAAATTTCCATAGGCGAGGACGGTGGAAGTGACTGTACGTCCTTCGGTATAAACCGTCCCTTCGCACTCCTAGTTGGTTTGGCTATGCTTGCTCGTCCCGCCGGAGCCGATGCCGTGCCGACATATGTTGTCGGTTCGTGCGGTGCTCGAGGTCGGGTTAAGGCTTGTACTCGTTTTTGTGACGACTGTGCGGCCGTACGAGCTATATGCAGCAAGGTGGCTGCATCAGCCGACGGTTGTTCGTTGGATTCACTGTATTCTTCGGTCGGTTCCGTGCCCGCCGGAGGTTTGTCTGTGTTGACGTAAGACATCCGGAGGTTAAATTCACGCCGATGTTGTTCCGGTATGAAGTTTGGCACGGTATACCGAACTGGCACGTCGCGTTCTGCGTTAGTCGTCTGGAGAGTATGTTGCTCGACCAGGAGCGCGATTCGTTCGCCTATCCTATACGTGATAATTTCATCGATGTTCCCCTTCTTGTCCATGTACATCACGTTGTATACACGGGCAATTTGGACCAGAGTCGATCCGCGGGGGTTCCGGATGTATCCGATACACCGTGCAATTCTAGTCGGTGTGTCGTCTGCATTTCTTGCTGCTGCACTTTTAAGTGATTTGATGAGGTCCGGTTGGATAAGTTCGGCCATCCGTCCCCATTGTCGGTGGACGGCGACTGCTAATCCATAGTCGAGGGTCCAGGCGACGATTTGCATCATGAGTTGATGCGTTAACCACGTTCCGGTTTCGCCTTCGACTTGTATGTTATTCGACAAGTCTTGTACCAGGGATTGGTAGATGTCCCTGCCATTTTCCTTGGCACTCCGAATACTACGGACGACTTCGACATGTACGCGGACTGTGCGGATTAATGTGTCGACCGGGTCCTCCGGCTGTTCGTCCGGAAGACGCTCACGTACATCGTCTGGAGCTGGCCACTGGGATTCGTCGGTGTCCGCTCCATGGTTAAACATTTCTTTCATGTCGCCTTTAAATCCTTCATAGGGATCCCCATCTCCGTGGTCGGAGATTGAATCCTTATCTTCAATGTCCGAGGCCTGGTCGGATTCTACATCGGACTGTTGCTTGGATGTTGAAGGCTGAGATTGTTCAGGCGGAGTCGGTGGTTTTGGTGGGTTTCGTAGCCGACCTCCTGAAGTCTTAGCCGGCTTTGTGCCGGTTCGTTCCATGACTTCCTTAAATTTCCGTTCGACCGCCTCCTTGTCGTGCGGTTCTTGAGCCTTCTCCTTCTGCTCGGTCCTTTGTGGGCCGGCATCCGAAATATCCAAGTCGTCAGATGACTTATGCCGCTTAGCCGGGTTGGGCTTCGGCGTCTTAACCGTGGAGTCCGACTTCGGTTTGGCCGGCTCCTTGGTTTCCGACTTGACTGGTTTCTTTTGGGTTTCCGTCGGCTGCGGCTTGGCAGACTGTTTTGCTGCTTCCTTCTTAGCCTTCCGTTTATCCTTGTGGGATTTCGCGGAATTAGCCGAGTTGATGACCCTTGCGTCAAGATCATCGTCAATTTGGACAGAAGGTTGTCTAATCGGAGGGGAACTTTCATTTTGACGACGGGTGGTTGTACCGTCTTCTTAGTCGACTTGGGTTCCGGGGCGGTGACTTTACGCTGAGTCGACGTAGCCTCTTGTAGGGCTTTAGGTCGACTCCTTTCCACTCGGTAGTGTTCTCCCATTCGTTTCATCACGTCGGCCATCTTCTCGGTAAGTCGGTCGTGGTCACGCCGAGCTTCCGTGGTGTTTCCGACTATACTGGCACGTCGGATTCTCAGCGAATGCCAGAGTTCCCTATCCTCTGGGTACGCCATGTCGATGCAGACGTCCTGTTCCAACCTCGTCAAGTCCTTTACGTGTTGTAAAGCTAGGTCGTCATGAAATTCTCGCGACGAGTCTTGAGGTGGTTTCTCCTTGGCCGTACTCCGTTTGGTCGGTATGTTACCCGACTCGGTCGTCGACTCGTTCGTTCGAGACTCGTCTATTGTTAGACGTGGACCAGAGTGAACGGAGGTCGGTTCGTCCCTTTGTGGTGACGTTTCGACCATAATTCCGACTCGCGCTTCCGAAGGGGATGTTGTATCCATCGCTTCTTCGGTTTTCTTTGGTTTCGTTGGGGTGTTCCGAGGTGAGAACCTAGGTGGTTTCTCAGTCGTCGGTTGACTTGGCAGCTTAGTCGGCTGGGATGCTGATCGAGTCGGCGAAATCTGCTTTACCGGCGATCTACCTCGTTTCGGTATAGATCCCTTCGTAGGTGCCGCTGCCTTTTGGTGCATGGAGTCGTCGGAGTCGATGTTGTCCGCGTTCTCCTCATCTTCGCTGCTATCCGACATTGTTATCGGAATCTTCTCGGTAACCTCTTCTCCAGGCCGAGGTTGAATCTCCAATGTGTAGGCGCCCGGGTTGATGCTCGGGTTGCGGAGCCGCTGAATCGTCTGGATCATGTTCGTATCCAGCTGGAGTTGTCGTAACTCCTGCTTTCCGCATCTCAGAGTAACCAACCTTCTCAGGACTTTGTCTCTATCCTGGATGGTAGCATGGATCTTCTGGGCCATTTGAGTCTGTTGCTCTTCTGTCATGGTCCGATCTCGGATACCTCCTTGAAGTTGTGCTTCGTAGAGTATCCGTTGAAGGTCCAGCGTTTTGGCTTGGCCGACTAGCTTCTTATGGACGGCCGGAGTAAACAAGGCTTTTGCTCCCATCACTTTCCGCGACGGGCTCGGCTTCTCTTCGGCCGGTGGTAGGGAAGACGGAGTCGCCTTCAGGATTTCCAAGAGTTGTTCCTTGGTCCTGACTGGGACTGGTGATGGCGACTTCGACGGGAAGAGCCGCCTGCGTGGTCCATGCTCTTCGACGTTATCCGTCGTTTTTGGCTTCCGTGCAAACTTTGGTGAGTTCGATCCGCCTGGTTGGAGGATAAGTCGACCATCAGGTGTTCGTTCACTCTGTGGTTCTCTTTGTGAGAGCCCAGGTAACGTTGTAGGTCGTTCCAGGGGCTTAGGTCGGATTACTTCTGTTGTTCCGACTTCCTCCGACGTATCCATCGGTTCGTCATCGCCTTCAAGTGGAGGGACTGGCACTTCGTCCATCGGCTCGTCTGGGTGACTCACCGGTGGAACTACTTGTGTCGGTTTGACAGGTTGTACCTTTGGCTTTTTCGCGGATGGCGGTCTCCTCGATTTCTTCTGTCCTTCCGCTTCTTTCCGTTTGTAGAAGTCGTCTACAAAGGACTGAATCATGGCTACTAATGTTTGTAGCCGTTCCTGATTCTTAGCTGACCACACTGTTGTTGGTCGAAGGATAAATCGGGCTTCCTTGGTGTTGTTCTCCAAGTGTCCGAGGTTGATGTCGATCTGACAATACTGTGGACTCCGTTGGTCGGTTTCGTCCATCATTTTTCGGAGTTCGACTATAACAGCGTCCGCTCGCAGTAACTGTGTGTTGACTGCTTTTATCCATTCAAGGTCGGGTTTGGCTGGTGGGGCCGGAGGTGGAAGTCGGACTGAGTCGAAGCTCGGTTTCCGAGCCGTCTGGATCTTTGTGATCCTAGACGACCGACCTTCAGCCATGGCGTTTGTTGCCACGCTGGTCGACTTCTCTTCGTCGTCCCGTTGCTTTTCCTCCTCGTACTCGTTCACCCTGGTTTCCAACCATGATGTAGTACGGATCAGGTGTTGTCGAGTCCTGGTCGTTTGGGGGGCGTCCGGATGACAAAGTCGTCGTATGAACCGAGCGTTATTTCCCCAGGCCAGGATGTCTCGATCCAAGTCGTTTGCTTCCTGACTGTTGTCGACGCAAAAATTTCTGCGGGCTCTCATCTCTGTGATGAGTTCCGCTACTCGAGCCAACAATTTGACTATATGTGGCGCGACCGTACTCGGCAACTCGTCCGTGTCCGGTATGGCTTCCATAATCCGAGCTTCTGTAGCCGGAGACATGGGCCGGTCGGCCATTTCCATCGGTTTCGGTTGAGCCAAACTCATTGTTGAGGTCGACTGGAGCTGAATCCGAGCTGCTGTCGAGGTCGGCTGACTCGAAGTGTTCAGCTGTTGCGAACCGGATGCGCCTTGTTGCGTTTCCTTCCGGTATCTCTCAAGTCGTTCCTGACGTGTCTTATCCGTCATCCATTTGCGTCGGAGCATGTCGTACTCCGCCTCTATGTCTTGGACGTGCATCTGGGAAATCTTAAGTTGATCTCCGATTGCCGTCCGTATGTTGCGGATGGTCGGATCTGTTCCGTCCATACTGTCGACTTGTCGTTGTAAGTCGGCAGCAATCTTCTTAGCACGAGCCAACCTCTGATCAAGTTCTGCCCGCTGTTCGGCCATTGTGGGCTCGGGCGGTTGCTGTGAAGTAGTCGGCTGTGACTGAGTGGAGGTCGGCTGAACCCTTTGTGGGTTAGCTTCTAGGACTTTCCACAAATCTTCGACCCGCCTTGAGCAGATAGTATACTGCTGGTCCAAGGCGTCACGCATCTGTTTCTCCGTAGCGTTGTTAGGGTCGAGCTCCCGGAGTTGTTTTCCGAGCTTCTCCATAACTTCGACCGCTTCTCGGTATTGATCTTCAACTTCACCGATGTTGACTTCTTTTTGTTCAACTGCTTCGGTGAATGGAAGTTCGACGTCGAGTCCAACTGATGGGACTGGGGAAGGTGTTCTCTCCCGAGCTGGTACTGGTGCTCCCGCTTTGTTCGGGTTAGCCAAGTACTGTTTGACGTAGTCAATCACCGACTGAAGTGCTTCGATTAGCCGGTCTCGGTTCGGACCTGGCGGTGGGATTTCCCATGAGCCTAGAGTATCGGCCCAATCCAACTCGAGTCGTAGTGCTCGGTCGATCCGGGTGAGGTCGGTTTCCTCTTGTTCCGTTAAGGTTCCACTAAGTCGGTGGAAGAAAATATCGGCTAGGTCCTGTCCAGCTTGGGTGATTATATCCATGTTGGCGATTGGGTTTTCCATCGGTGTCGTGCCGACTAGAGTCATCACCGCTGTCGTAGTCGGTGCTGCTCGGCGAGGTGGCGATGGAGTCGGAATCCGCTTAGAGTATGCCGGTTCCGCGTCGAGGATCTCTGTGATCCGTTCGACTACCGACCTGAGTTGCCGTTCGTCGGCCTCGGTTGGTTCACTTTTACCCATGAGGATGTCCGCCTTTTTTCAGGTAGGCCATCAGGTCGTTCATTTTCTGTCTCGCCACTTTAAGAGTTTCAGGATCGGACGGTGTCTCGTTGACAAAGGATCGCTGGAGGTGTTCCAGTAGATTCCACCCGTCGGTTATTATTCCAGCCATCTTTTCCCTGCGGCTTTTCCGCATTGCCGAGTGCATTTCCATGGCCGATGAGGTCGACGGTAATGCGTCCGAAGTCTCCGTATCGGAGTCGGCTGGTCGGCGTTGGCTTCGTTTGGCTGGTAATGTCGACGTTGCGGCCTGTGTGGTCGTCGTCAACGGTAAGGTTAGAATGCTCCGGTTGTCGGCATTAAGCTTCGACAATAATTCGACTCCTGGCTGTACTAGCTGTTGATGCGCCAACGTCTGTGGCATCCCGCTTCGGATCAAATTTTCGACTAACTCTATGTGAGTTGTGAAGTCGTTTATCTTCTGCAAGGCGAAGCGTTCCAAGCCTTGTCGGGAACGTTCGTATACCTTTGTCAGAATTTGCTTGGCCTCCTCCACGGCGGCTTTTGCGTCAGCGAATGTCTTTTCGCCGTCTACAGCTGGTGTGGCTAAGGCCTGTGTGGTCTTCGCCGATCGCGGTGTAGCGGTTAGTTGAATCATGTGTTGTTCAACCTGAATTAGTTTGTCGAGTTCCGTAAGGCTATCAGACACTTGTTTGTACTGATTCAACAGAACTTGGAACTTCTGGGGATGGTCGGCTCCGCTTGTTGGGAGGTTCTGCATCCGTTCCCTAATTGTATTGGACTGGTTGGTCGCTTCGTCCCGTCTCCGTTTCAGTGTTTCGAGCGTCCGCAGACGTGTCGGGTCGAACACTTGTGTATTCGGCGGGTGAGCTCCACTATCGACCTGTGTGGTGGGTAGTGGGGGAGGCGACGATATTGGTGAAGTCACCATGGCTGTCGAGGGTAGCGTCGTCGGTTGGGCGCCGTCCGTCGGTGAGGTCGGAGATTTTTCCGTCAAGACAGCCGTCTTCACCTGATCCATGGCTGTTCGGAGTCGGTGTTTGTCCACCTCTGTGGTGGGCAAACCGTACCGAGTAAGATCTTCAGTTAGCCCTATGTGAGCTATGAGATCGTTAATTTTCCGAACTGGATCTAAGTCGGTGGGATTCTGGATTCCATTGGCTATCCGTCCATAGATGGCTTGGAGGGCTTCTTTGCCGTCGAGGATGGTTTTCCAGACTTCTGTCGTCTGGTCATCCTGTCCAATCTGAAGTGCCATTGCATGGTACCTGAGCTGGGGACCTGTTGTTCGGCTCCACCCGTCTGGCTCTGGATTATCTGTTGAATCCTTCGGTAATGCATGTTCAGTCGGACGGCTTGGTCATCTGTCGTTATCCCGTCACGTAGTTCAAGTAATTGGCGGGCGATGCGCAAGCTTCGGTGGAGGTCGTTGACTATCTGAGCTCTGTTGGCGATAGCTGGTAAATCTCCACCTTGCGTCATTCTTATGCCGTCGAGGATTCGATTTCCGACCTCGATGGCGGCCCGTACGTCCGTTATCTGAGGGGTTGGTGCGGCTGACGACCTCCGTTCCGCTGCTTCCAAGTTCTGGGTCAGGTGGTGATGACGGTCGATGCGGTTTTGCGCATTCTGCATCCTTGTTCGGATGACGGTCAATTCTGCCATCGTTGTTGGCAGTCCGGTAGTCAAATATGACTGAAGTCCTGCCATATAATCGCGAATGACTTTCCCGTTGTGTTCAAGGGCTTGCCATTCAGGAGTTCCGGCCTGTGTATCTTCCATGACCGCGCCCATTCGTTCCACAACTATTCCAGCCATTCTTAAGAATGCCCGTAGCTCCTGCAGTGTTGGGAGCGGGGATACGGGTAGTTCTTGTGGGACCTGCTGTGTCGGCTGTTGGAAAGCCGGAATCTGGATTGGTAACAATCCTTGGCCTACGTTCACCGTCATCATCGGTTGGGGTTGGCTCGTCGGGACGGCCGCTGGTTGGGTCGTCACCGGTTGGAGTGCTCGGATTTCACTCTCCTGCTCCATGTATTTCTTTGTCCAGTGGTCAATCAGTTCGAGATTGCTCTGGAAAATTCGATGATGATGTTCCTTAGTCGGATCGAGTGTGGGCAGGCGTTGCTTCGCCTCGTCGATCCTGTGGAGGTATTCGTCGCGTTTTTGCGCTAAAGCGTCCAGCCGAGCTAACCGGATTTCCTCATCAATCACCGCCTGTGTGGTCGGTGCTGAGACTCCGGACGAGCGCAAGTTCCGTTCCTCGGCTCGTATCTTCCTTTCCAGGTGAGCGGCCTGATCGGTACGTTGTTGTTCTTCTCGGCCTATCCTTCCCATCTCGGCCGAGTAGTTCTCCGATGTATGGGGGATTTTTGAGTAACTCATTCTGAGTTTAATTGCCTCCTTCATGGCCTCCTCCTTCTGGACGCGGAGTTTTCCGATCTCCAACGACGGTGTTCGGCCAGGCACTTGTTGGCCTGCCGAAGTCGACGGAGTTGGCTGGGACGTCGGTACGACAACCTGTGTGGTTATCGAGGAAGGGTCTGGTTCTGGGTCTCCCAGTCTCTGGGCCACATTTCGAGCTACTGCCTGCTGGCAGATTCGGAGGGATTGCTGTTCCCTTTGATAGAGCGTCTTGGTAGCCTCGTTCAGCCGTGTCTCATTATAAGAGAGCTGATTTAATAGTGCCGCTCGATAGTCGGCGTGGCTTGGATCCATCTGCGAAGTCTGCGTCAACGCGTGGCTAATCGTGTCTATGTGAGCACGAGCCAATTTCGCTTGTTGGCGGAGTTCCTCGTCGGTCCTTCCGTTGGTGTTAATTTCTTGGACGACCACCAAAGGTGGAGGCATCGACGTTACGACCTGTGTGGCCGTCGAAACAGGCACTTGTTGGCTCTGTCCTCCGACCTGACCTCTGTGCTGATTTAGTCGGTTCATTAAGTGGGTCGTCGCATTCGGATCCATCCAGGAACTTTGTTGTCCAGGTGGTCGGAGATGAGTCGGCGAAGTCGGTGGCGTGAGCAATATTGGCCTTGGTGGCGAAAGTGTGCCATCCGGGTTGACCATACTGATCGTTGCGATTTGTGGGGGTGGCATTCCCGACGTTGGCGGAATTGATGCAAATCGCATCGCCGGTGGAGTGTATGGGAAACTACTCGGCGCCAATGTGGGCGTCGTGTAGATCGGACCAGCTGTGTTAGCCATTCCTGGCGCCATTGTGGGTACCATGTAAATCGTTGCTGGCGTGTTCGCCATCCCTGACACCATGTCGGTGACGGTATGCCCGGTCATCATTGTTGATGCCGAGCTGGTCGGTCCGACTATTGTTGTCGGTGCCGACCACTGATACGGTGGCATTTGACCATGTAGGTCCGCTGCCGTTACCGGAGTCGTTTGACTCGGGTTCCGACAGTGTGGTATCGACTGCTGTGTTCGGTGGCAAAACCTGCGGCGGTATCGCTCCACGTTGGGGCCCGACCGTAAGACCTGCTAACACATTAGCTGTTAAGTTAGCACTAGATTATCTACCTGCGGTAAGGGCGTCTGTGTGGCCGACCGCGAATTATCCGATCGCGATGTCGAGCGATGACTCGTGTAAGAAGTCGGTAGGGCTGTGATCGGTTCGATCCGCTGCCACTACGTCCGCTATTCGATCCGCTGGAAGGTGGGTCGTGTCGGTGACGACCTGACATTGTTGCTTGCTGTCAAGGAAAGGAAATACGGCGTTAGAATTCTACCAACTCCCGTACATTCAACTGAAGATGTTCCGGTCAACTGAAGAGTTCCATTTCGACACCAGGTCCATCTAATACTGTTAAGCTACCTAAAACTTATTCTAGTTTGCCTATGGCCCTATGACTGAGTCTGTTCTGTTGTGACTGCTGTTTTTGGGTGTCTTAGGTTTTGCTTTTTGACTGGTTTCTCGAGTCCGCCCGTCCTTCGGTAATTCGTTCGAGGATTTCCTTATGGGCTTCATCTTCAGCGACTTCTGTTTCCTCCAGCATCTGTTGTGCCGTTAAGCTTCGGTTTCTTGACTGTACGTACTTCCGCTTCGGCTTAGTCGGTTCGACTGCCTGGTCGGCTGCTACGACTTCCGTGGCGCCGGTGTACTGAGGTAAGTCGACCTTCCGCTGTATACTTGCGTTTTGGCTTGGTCGGTTGGACTGCCGAGTCGGCTACCGTAGCGGTGCCGACAGGTCGGTTTGCTTTACCGTCCTCTTCTTCCG
>NW_026570559.1:0-43859 GCF_019649055.1 Paramacrobiotus metropolitanus | reverse complement strand
ACCGGTATGAATCCTACCATCACCGGTATAATGAGCATCAAAGCTGCTAGGCAATTTGTACGTCCTTGACTGCTAAAAAGCGTAAAAGGTTTCCACCCAAGGGCGCAATAGAAATTAGATCAGCGCCAACAGGTCACGACACTAGAACAACATTTCACTAAACAAAATCTTGGCCACACCCAGCATATCGGTAACGCCCATAACTATGAGACTAGGACCTGTCAGACGGCGCAGGCACCATGAAAGACGAGTTCTGGTGGAAAGAAATGAAGAAAATATTGAATGAATAAGTTCACAGAATAAGTTTTTTAAGCTGTAGAGCTTTTTATACGTTCTCGTTGCCATGAAGTATAACTATGCTGATATCACCATCAGCAATACAGATTCAAAGCAATACATATTGCGTATAAAAAAATGGTACTGTATTGTTGATCACTATCACTTCGTCATGGAATTACCGACAAGTGTTGAAGCATCGTACTTGCTCTGTATCAGGGAGAAATTATGGGTTACCACACCCAACCCATTATTCTGAAGTTGCTTGTCTCTGGCACGAATCCGATCGTTCCCGTCCGCGGTGTCGCTGTGAATCTTGGTTGGAATTTCTTCGACTGGCATCACTTCCGGTCGCTCCTGTTTGCACAGCGTTAACGCAAACTGCATCACCCATTCTTAGGCGACCGTCAGTATTCCATTTTCTTATGTCGCTTTGGCTCACACCGCGATTCAAGGCGATACGGTCACAGGTCTCTCCGCTCTCGGCTTCCACATGGAAGACACATCGGAATCCCGGCGCCTGTTTGCAGCCCCACATCAAAGCTCTCAACGTTCAAGTGCAATGCAGTGTCCCAGTAGGTGACCCGAACCCGGTGGGTCAGGCGGTCAGCTTGACAAAACTCGTTATGTCGGCAAGAAACAAATAAATTCAAATAAATGATACAATAAAATCTGAACCAGGTTGGCTGGAATCAAATGATTTTGCACCTGCATACGTTAAATAAAAAAATTTATTTCGGCTACAGTGAACTGGCATTACGTAGGAGCAGATTAGTTGATTGTGATAGTCCCACACATGTGCGCCACTTCACTACGACACTCTCGACACCGTGCAAGAATACACATGGGCCACAAATATTCGTCAATATTCTAACTATTAGAGATTTTTTTTAGATTTAAAGTATTATCAGTATTTTCTATTTATAAGTATCAATAATTATCAAATCCAGTATTATCAAATAATTTCAGTTACATAATAAGTAAAAATGAGTGAACCGAAAAAAACTGAAATCATTAAATTTATTAAAATCACGAAAAATCGGTGAATTTTCGGGTGAATAAAGTGTATGAATGACTGCCTAATAGCAATGTTGTCGGTGAGAGGTACCTCTTTGTCGACGAGATGGTACTCGATCTCGACGGTGACGATGACGCCGTTGGGCTGGTGGGGATCCTTCCAGTACACGTGCACGTCTGTTCGTCTGACTGACACCTCCGCCTGTCGGGAATCACAGGGCATCTGATTCGTAGTTCCTTTGGTCGCAGAGTGGCTGAGATGTAGCTGTGGGATTTGTTAATTGGGAGGAAGGCCGGGTGGCGGACACCCGGGTATCCGAGTGGGACCCGTTGATGCATGATCATAAATTGATCTGATATAGGCCGGGTGGCGGACACCCACCCGGTTTCCACGGCAGATTGAAAATTTGTATTTCCGGTGCCATTAACAAAACAACTGGGCGATGCCTGGGCTATCGCACAACCAACGGACACCAATCAGGTACTACTCATAGTACAATGAAGTGAATAAATTAGAATTATACTGATGCGATGCAGACTGTCCTACTCTCTTATTTATACGCTTGAAATTTAAATTGATTCGTTCTAATAACAATGCTTCATAGCATGTTCATAGCAATGTTCTAATAGCAATTCTAATAATAATGACGGGCTGGGCGTGGCACTGCCCACCAGTGGCGGCGACAGACGGGTCCCACTCGGATACCCGGGTGTCCGCCACCCGGATTCCGGTGCGGCCGCAATTTGCCACAGGTCCGCGGCCACGGTGGCCACGCTCGACCGGACGCGCTCGTCCATTTCTACGGAGAGACACACACATACTTCTGGCAAAGTAAATCCAAGTAATGTTTCAACGTGCTAAAATCTCTCCGTTAATGGGGCGTTCTACGGATACTGGCGGTAGATCCATAGTCTTATAACTAAACAACCACGGCACCCGCACAACGCTCACACTACTCACCGAACACCACGTTGTGCTGGAACGCGATAGCAACCTGCGGCGGACACTCCTGGAACATGTCGGAGAAGCCGGTGGCGGTGCGGTGCGAGTATAGCTCAGCCAGCCCCAGCGCCTTCATGCCGCGCTCCAGCTCCAGCTGGCATTTAACCCGCAATTTCGGCACGGACAGCGTTATTTTATAGCGCCCGCTCTGCTTGCGCCAGCCGCGGAGAATCTCCGCCGTGAGACTCCTCTCCAGCTGCCGCAGTGCCTCCCCGCCCGCGGCCGCCGGTAGAATACACATGACGCTGTACCGCTTGTCGCCGGCCGCCATAATCACCATCTGCGGATCTGTCGCGGCGGTCTTCTTCTTGACGTTAAACGACGCGCACGTCGTGCTCATGGACACCATAAACGGGACCCTCTTCAGACTGCCGTCCAGGCAGATAAACATGTCGTCGCGGGTGTATTCTTCATTAAACGGAATCGCCCACGGCGCGGAGAAGGTCAGCAAATTAATCAGCACCAAACTGGTTAGACGATTTTCCAGAACGCTGCGCATGTCGCCCACCGGCAGGCGGTCGGCCATATCGCGGCTGGCATACGTTTTCAAAAACTCCGCGTACGCCGCCCGGGCGGCAGCTGTGTTGTGAAAATCCACAGGCACAAACACCACATCGGATTTGTTGAGCATGGCGTCTTGGAACGACTGTCTCAGCGTGAAGAGTTGACTGTACAAGACCGCGTTGACTTGCTGGAACGCCGCGTCACTGGCGATGCAGGATAACGCCGCGCTGACGTCATCGATACTGCGCCCGTCGGGGCACAGCAGCGCCAGGAGATCGCCGCGTAGGGGATCGCGGGCGCCCAGCAGCAGGGCCAGCAGAATGTGCTGGATGGAGTAGGAACACACGATGAGATTGCTGCTGCCGTTAGGCGACTCGGCTTCCGCCACCGCTTGGTAGATGTTAATGGCCCCACCAGCGGCGCATCGCGGCTGCTGCACGCCCAGTTTTCCTTTTCCCCTTGGCCGTGGAGTGCGTCGCGCACTACTCTGCCGGGAGAAGCAACCCACGAGGGGTAAGCAGCCGCAACCGCTGATTTCCCGCCCGTCCTCTCCATCTGCATTGCGTTTACTCTCACACTGAGATGCTTTCCACGGCATTTCTGAGTGCAAGCCACGCATACAATTTCCAGAATTACTGTGCACGTATACAGGATTTATTACAAACAATGGGAAGACTCAGACATTCGGGCATCTTCCAACGCCTATGTAGGTTTTTTGTGCATAATGCGCAGTAGATAACGACGGCCGACGGGTAACGTGTGTCATGATGTCATCACGATCCGGAGCTTATCTACGCTCCGAATGGTCAAAACAACCATACCGCACGTATTCAAGATACCGCACTGCACAGATTCGTTGTTCAACATACCCGTTCTTATCTCTATGAATCATAACGTATGCACCATAGTGCGCTCACTGCGCTGCACTGGCCGTTACCAGCCAACAGAGACAGATGTCTGACTTTGCGTAATATTATTGTGGTCGACCTGCCACATATATACGTACTGTATACGGTAACGAAGGGTTTCAGTGTAGCTAACCGTGCTGGTACAATGATTAGGACTCGATCGACCAGTTAGATGACGGTATGATGATTACATTATGATTGTAGATGACTACTGTCATGATGATTGTCTATCACGTAACATACTGTGACTTCCGTAGCTAGACATAAATTAATATCAACAGACTAGCATGTAGGTTCAAGAACTAGACATTCAGCTCAACGGAATGGCCAAAGGCAAGAGTCACAGACATAATAATATGAATCGCGTTACAGTACATACGGTACTAGTGACGTACTACATAGCTAGACGGAAACTGAGCTTTAATAGGCGCATTTATTCACACTATCAGATCTTCTCTTTACTACCTACATACATATCAGCCGCGTTGGTTATAATTATACAACCAACGCGGCACGAAACAAACACCTCCGGCAAACACACCAGGAAGTAGCGCTACTTCTGGAACAATACACCGTAAATAATGCTGATGACAAGGCATGACCACGCTGGGTCTTACATAACCACATTGTGTGTAGATACAGCGTGCGCTGTATTTACCACAATATCGCTGAATAAATACTCTCGTATAATATCTGTTTACGGGGGGTTGCGTGAATCCCGGTTGTCCAGACATTTTACTGTACATTATTATTTCATGAGCCTCTTATTTCATACACCGTTAAGAACTTGCCTTGCGCGTGGTTCTAAGTTACTCAACATGGGGCTCCCTAGTCCTGGGAATTCAAATCGGCTGTACGAGGGTGCATGGACGACGCTGCAACACTGGAGCGTGAAAAAACGAACCGAGGGGAAATAAGAGATGGCAAGACAAAGAACAAATCCTGTTCTTCCTTAACAGAAAGCACTCAGTCACCCCGGATTTGTCGAACTAATAATTATCGCAACTGGACACCGAGCTCCAACTGCAAATTTTGACGGAAACAATGTCGTGTTTTAATTAATCTTGCTCGTACACTTTTTAAGGCTGCATATTTCTATTAAGAATCTACTGATCTACATATATATCCCTATTAAAAGTTTGTGTGTCATTAATAACTTTTCGAGCGCTTTTTTTTCGTAAGTTGGGTGAGACGATACGTGTCAGTCACAATACCCCCTTAAATCGGGAGAGCGTTTTTTGTCCTGTAAAACACAAATTTGTCGGTTAACCGCCATATTTATTCTTTCCCAGACTTTTCTGTGCTAGTACAAATATGTACTTTTACCCGGGAAAAAATGACTATAAACTTATTATTAATTTTTTTATTTAATTAGACACATCCCGTAAGTTGCGTATGTTTCTCAGGATGCAGTTGTTCAGGATGCAGTACTAGTATGTAATTCTATTAGCTTTAATTTTATGGGACTGATGACCTATTGGAAAATACACAATAATAGCTGCACCGTAATCATTCGACGATAATACTAATTACATTCAGTAAATCTGGAAATATCAATGCAGTCTCATGATCAGGTAATAAGGTCTATGTCCTCCGCAATCTTAAAGTACGAAAATCAGCACTGCTTGAGGGTTAAGGGTTTTGATAATTACTTTAAAAAAATGATGACCATTCAGTTCACTACCAAGTGCGATTGTCTTGCTTGTTTTGTGCAACAGTGTTCAGTCGATAAAAATTAACGTGTTGATTGTAGTTGCCAATGGGATCAATTTAATCCAATTTAATACTATTAGCCGATCTGAAAAATTCTAACAGTTCAGTCTAGCAGCTGTTCTCACAAGTCAGCAAAGAAGTGTGCACTTGGTATAAGATAACAATTGATCACACCGTCAATAAAGAACGACAGAAATACAGCATTTCTTAACTAGAATGCTTAACACTTTGCAGAAACACCGCAAACACTTTTTATTAAGTTGCTTTGAATCAGCTACTGTTGAATTAGATGCCGGAAAGGTGCATTCCGGTACTTCTGCTGTCGAAAACTATGGCCAAAACTGCAAATTACTTACATTTACGTACAGTACTCGTACTGACACCCCTTATGTTGTTCTGCTTAAACAGCAAACATGCGCTGTGAGTGCAGCCGTGGGCGGCTGGCAGCGTTTGCGGTTCCTTGCGGACACTGCGCGCCCGGGGGCCCATCTACTTGACTCACAGCCACAGATCGCCGACGGTGGAGTTGTCGACTGAACGAGCACTCTGACTCCGCTACTCGCTCTTTTCATTAAAGTTTCAGAGTTTCTTATCATTAGTACTGTGTTTTGTTTGGGGTACAGTAATTCTTCTCACTTTGCGTGTGTAGTTGCACTTTCTTTCTGTTGGTGTTATACTTGAGCAGTTTGGCTCTTCAAGATGTTTTGGCCCGCATCCAGCAGACCCCGAGGGTCTTCGGAGAGCGACTGTGGCTCCGCGAGTAACACTAGTCTTTCGCCCGGAGAAACGATCGACCCAGTACAGCCTGTACAAGAACGCCAGGAGCCAGCGGGGCTTGGCCCCAGCGCCAACGAAGACGATGAACTGATGAGTGGGTTACTCAAGTTTCCTGATCCTGCACAGTGATACAGAGTATAGCACCGAATCAGTACTTCTTCGTTGGCTGGACTGCTTTACCGATAGATGTTTCTCTTAAGGGAAGTGGCCCGGTACATGGTGCCAAATTCGTGTATCCACTGTTTTAGCATGTTTTTCAAATTTTAAAATGAATTTCAAAAATTTTGAAATTCATTTTAAAATTTGAAAAAAATCAGGAAGTCTGGATCGGTGTAAAAACGATATTCATGGACATGCGCATTTACGTGCAAATTTTGAGGGAGATCGGTCCATATTGAGACTTTTGGTACACCTGAACGCATTTAAACTTTTTGGAATTTTGTAACAGTCATAACTCCCGAACCGGATGTTGCGCGCACAAACGGTTTTCACGCCAGTGTGTACAAATCTTCTGGCTACAAAACGTCATAAACCGAAACAAAAATGTGTGTGGGAGTGCGCGAAAGTGTAAGTCTTCGTGCATGTACACGAATTTGGTACCATGTACCGGCCCACTTCCCTTAAATTTCCGTTATTTATAATTCTGCCTAACAGATAGCACCTTGCAGGAGTTTTGTGAGGCGGTGGGGCGACCGGACCGGGAGGTTGTCCCGGGCAAGGGCGTTTCCAACGAGCTGCTTGTGCGGGTCTCCAAACGCGCCACGCATGTGTTGATGAGGGGCACAACTGGGGTGCGTTGACTGCCACGCAGGCACGCACTGGTTCGTAATGCCCCCTAGCGCCTTCCGCTCTGTTCTAGGCACTGGACGATCCCCTGCGCTGTCCGTTCGGACTGGAAGAGGGCGCCGCGGAGGCCTGTGTTAAATTCCGCGCGGGCATGCCGCAAGGCCTGAAAGCGCATTTGGAAGGCGTCCACGGCCTGCACAACGTGCAGCTGAACCTAGCCTGTCCGTGCCCGGCCGAGTTCAACGACGGCGCCGACTGTCCGTTCGTGCAGTTCGACCCCTCCGGCTGCATTTTGCATGATCACATCCGCAAACACCACCCCGTATACAAGGAGCGCATCATGGAGGCGCTGTACAAACAACGTAGCAAGAAGTGTGGCGAGGTGAGCTACAATGAACGACAAAATTTACTTTACCCCGGAACCGGTTTTGGAGCTGTAGCTTTAGACAGAGAACAGGGAGAGCACGGTTGCCGCGCTTACTGCTCAGTAAGCGGTTATAGCGAGGGTTATGCGGCGCTCATTCATCGTATGCGCTGTAAGCCGACAGCGGCTAACGGGCCGGAGTTTAACTAATTTTTGTCGTCCATTCTATATCACAGATTCACAGTGTCTGGTTGATCAGCATTTACAGCGTAAATCTGGCTGTGTGTGCAGAAGTACCGGGAGTTTCTGCGCACGGCCAGAAGCGAGACCTTCCCGGAGGGGACGAGTAATTTGCGCATCCTGTGGCCCAGCCAGATCATCGCCGACAGGATCGTCATCCCCACCCGTGTTGATAAGGTCTGTGCGCGTTGTTCCAGTTCGTCACAAATTGCAGCAAAAGCAGAATATTCATTGTCATCCGCATATTGTGCAGAATGGGCAAGTGCTGTACATCTGCAAGATCGACGCGTGTGCAGCCAGGGAAGAAGGCAATCAAATCGCTTCCTCCTGCCGCATGTTCGAGCACTTGATGACGCAGCACCGCCGGCGGTGCGCCGCGCTGCCCACCCAAGTGTACCACGCCTGCGCCGACCCGGTACGTGCCTTCGCATAAACATTATTGTCCTGTTGGAGCTGTGGGAACAGCGCAGGACTGTGAGTGTGTTGCTGTCTGTGCAGGACTGCCCGGTGCAGCTGTTCGACCCTGACGACATGATGGATGCGCGCATCCGCACCTGTTAGGCCAGGCGTACAAGGAGAACGCCCTGCAGGTTGGTCGCTTGGGCAATGGACAATTTTGTGCGTGGTGTGACTGAGCCGTCTGCTGGTTAGGAGCGGGCCAAGCTGGAAGCTCTCGTGACGGGCCAGTGCATCGGCGAGGCGCTGAACACAAGCGCCGACTTCGAGGAATCGGAGGACAGTTATCTCTACAACTACACCTGTCCCGTCCAGGTACGCAAGAGCACATTCATGTTGTTGTTGCTGGCGCTTGTCTGACTCCGCGTGATGGCTGCTGGCAGGGCTGTCTGGTCAGTCACTCCGCGCGACTACATGCTATGGCACATCGGCGCCGACCACGAAAATGACTGGAATGTTCAAGCGGTGAATGTTCAGTGACGACACCCGCGGAAGGCTTGTTTGTCCATGCCAACAGCGATTCTCGATTTCTCGCTCACAGACTAATGCAGGCTCCTTTCTCACGCACGGAATGGAGCGTGGACGGCCTTTTCCTTGGCTGAGTTTTTCCGTACGTTTTCTGTGGTCCGTTATGTCGTTGTAATTTGTCGAGCTTTTCGCTTTTTTTAGACTGACGCTGCTCAGACTGGTCGAATGAATATTCGCTTTTCTTGAGACAAAACTGATGTTAGTTATGGCAAAAGCCATAAAAATATTTAATAGTACAAAACGCAAGCCCAGGCATACCATTTCTCAGTTAAAATTGACAGTTAAAAAAGCTTACTGGCTTAGTTGATTGTTATACGAAAGCGGAAGGATTTCTTCTATGCAGAAAGATAATTCCATGGAGCAAGTTATTAATGAGTTCAGCAGGTGGGTTTATTCCGCAACCACGGTATTATTACTGTCTCAAATCCATTTTCGCTGCAGCCGAAAAAGCGGGAATCCTGACTAAATTGTCAGAACAAAAGGGAATTGATGCACTTGATCAGTATATTACTTTTGGTTCGACCGGACTTTGCTGCTCGTAAGCCGCAATGAGGTTCTGTATTCACAAAAGCGAGCTATTCCCGGTGTGGTGTTAAGGTCAGATCAGTGTGTCCCGTGGAAGGAAAGTGGCGCAACGGGTAAAAAAAGGTGCACAACCAGCATTCTTGTAGGTGTAGTGGCGATAGTACGGTATTTTTTTGATTGTATGCACATTTTATTTTAAACTCGTACAAGCAAATGCCCATTAAAAACTTAGACTCAAGTAGCCAAAAGCTAGAACAAATAAAACAACTTCTCTAGCGGATTCTGTCCTGGGGACGGTCGGGTGTTTTCGAGAGTTAGAAGAGTTATTTTACTTGTTCTAATTATTTGGGTTTTTAAAGTTTGAATGTAAATGGCATCGGCTTGTGCAAGTTGACAATAAACTTAACCAGGAACTCCTCTAGCTCTTTTGGTATTTGTGCGACCCATAAGACCGGTCACCCGCTGGCAACTACTACCCACTGAGTACCCAAACATGATTCATCCCGTTATCAATTTCCTAAGCTTCTCCTTATTAATAGGTTCCGCATGCTTTTTTACAGCAGGATGCTGAATGATCATAGCTAGGATCCGTACGAGGTAAATCGAATTTGTTTTGAAGAGTCGCCACTCTGCATCATGGTGGGATATTAGTGCTTAGTCGTGCATTTCAGCTTATGTTCCACATGTAACCAATGACCGGCGCGAGTTCCGTCACAAAAGATGTACAGGCTGACAAAGTGGAATCTTGTCGGGTTATCAACCGGCTGGGCCACAGCACACTCAGATCGCTCGTCTCCTCCGGGAAAGTCTGGCTGCGCGCCATGCGTATGTACTCCGTGTTTCTGCAACAAAAAGGACTAGCCGGTAAAATGAACATGAATCCATAGCGTGATGGAGGGATGAATTATAACTGGGTGGTGGGTGGTGTCCGGTGGTCTTATCGGTCGTACTAATACTACCGCAACAATATTGTAAAAGTAGCCGATCTGGCTGCTGGTCCAGTGGGTTGGCGCGTTGACCGTACCACGAAGTTGTGTGGGCTGTTGGGATGAAAGGTTGGCACGGCCGGCAACGATGCTGGTCGAAGACGCTCTTACTGACGTAACACAATTACTGAACGTAACAACGGAAGTTCACGGCATGTTTAATGACAAGAGCAATGCAAAACAGGGATCAAGTTTGGGGCAAGAGTTTAACAAGCGGAACAAGCCGATGCAAGCTGTAGCAAGCGAATGCAAGACTGAATTCTAGAAATGGTGAAGAAGAACAGCTAGCCGGTGAAATGGACAGAAATTCATAACGCATTGATGAATCCTTGCTGGGTGGTCTTATCGTTCGTACAAATACTATCGCTACAATATCTACTCGTATTCAGCATGGACGGATCGAGCTTCCGATTCCATTGGAGAAAAGGTTTTAGAGTAAATCTGATTACAGATTCAGAATCAGCGAATTTTTTTGATCTAGAAAATTATTGGAGAAACCCAAAAAAACCATTGGGTCTCTTCCCCCTTTTGCAGGTACCTCGCTACCCCATCACGTGGCGGTTGCCATGTCGCGGAGGGGGTTACTTGTTTTTGAAAGGGGAAGGTGTCGTTTTGGTTTCTTTAAAAAAGTAAGTAATCTCAGATTCGGCATCAGCGCATTTTTCTGTCATAGAAACATAGCCCCATTTTCGACAAAAAATTTGACGCCCCCGAGGGGCGCCAAGTGCCCAAATTCGTTGACAGAGCACATTCATAATTTTTTTTTAGAACAGAATCGGAATCCGCGCACTCGATTTAGCCGAAAAACAATTCTGAAAGTGGAAACTACGTATTTCTTTGTTGAGAATATCGCGACCGCCCAAGGTGGCGGTCATGTATGACCCTTGGGGGCGACCAATTTTTTTCGAAGATCGGAATACGTTTCTATACAGGAAAATGCTCTGATTCCGGATCTGGGATCAGTTTTGTAAAGAAACCAAAACGACACCTTCCCCTTTCAAAAACAAGTCACCCCCTCCGCGACAGGGCAACCGCCACGTGAAGGGGTAGCGAGGTACCTGAAATAGGGGGAAGACAACCACTGGTTTTTTTGGGTTTCTCCAATAATTTTCTAGATCAGCAAAATTCACTGATTCTGAATCTGTAATCAGATTTACTCTAAAATTTTTTTTCCAATGGAGTCGGAAGCTCGATCCGTCCATGGTATTCAGTATGCTGTTTGTAGTATGTTGAAGAATTCGGTGCAGCATTTTTAACCGTTACGCCACTCTCCTTAATTTCACCCCGACGGCCCGACCCACCCACCCTCGGTACCTCTTACCTTTACACCACACCGGGGAGGAATCAGTTTTGTCCATACAAATCCTTGTTACGGTAAAACGAGCAGTGGAGTCTGGTCTAAACAAAATCAATGTAAATAAGTGTACTTCGAAGTACGAGTTTCGATTAATTCGATTGCTTTGTTCGGCACAACTTAGTCAGCTGTCACTTTATCAGTTGGAGCGGAAAAGGTTTGGCTACCACCCATTTCGCCAACCGGACATTTCGCCAACCGGACATTTCGCCAACCAGACATTTCGCCAACAGCCTACAGGATATTTAGCCTACAGTACTTTACGTTTAGCGCCTTAGTCTACAGGACAATTGGCATATGGCACTCTTGGCTGGCCAAAGCAGCACATTTTACATGCATTTTTATTTTAAATGTACAATAAATACATACGTACTGCAGCACATTCACACGTTGTAGTATTACAACAAGAACAAAAACTATTTACAAATATTTTCCCATTTACACCATAACTGACAGTGTGCCATGCAAGGTAAAATAATTAGCAGGAACGTATCGAAAGGCGATTACATGTACTTCTAACACCAAATGCGGCTGAAATGCAAAACTCAAAATATATTAGCAGGAACGTATCGAAAAGCGATTACTTCTAACACTAAATTCGGCGGAAATGCAAAACTCAAAATATATATGAAGTCCGAATTATAAGACAAGCTGCTACGCTGCAGTTTGACCATGAAAACCTTACAACATGATTTCGAGATTAATGGCAACCGATCTCAAATAGCTGATCGTATCGATTTGCCCGTAGTTGGATGCAACGTTTTTTAGCCGCTTGGTGACCTCCAGGTATTGCTTCCTTTGTTTAGAATTTCACCTGCCATGCGTGAAGCTGCCTCTGTTTGCTGGTGAACAATTTCCCGACACAGTAGGTTGAAAAATTGATAAATGCCGGGATGGTCTTTATTAACGACATCAGAAAACGTGCGATGCCAAGCTTCTAGGCGATTGGTCGTACGGTGAATATCCCTACTCAAGTCTATCCACACAGCTCCAAAATTCAACAGGATACAGAGGCCTTTTAATGCGACAACCGGTTACTCGAAACATAGTTGTTGTTTCGCCGACGTATGTTGTTTTCAAGTACTCGATTAACACATCGTTGTGTTTGAACGGAAAAAATGGCGCGTCCAGGAGTTCAATAAGCGCTCGTTCTACATCCTGTACCGGCACGAACGCGAGGGCAAAAAGCATGCGACAGGAAATGTTGAACTCTGCATTGTTCGCATAAATAGGCCCGTGTCCCAGGGCAACGAGTTTCCGGTACAGGCTTTGTCCGAAGTGGAAGTTGCAGCCTGTAAATTAATTATTTGCAAAATTTTTATATCTGCAAAAAAAAATTAATAATAGTTAATAATCAAGATTAAGTGACAAGAATTATTAATCATCAATGAATGCTAATAGTATTTCTGCTTTCACTAACAGCAGTAGTAACTAGCAACGGCGTATAACCTTTGAAAATCGTGACATAAGTGCGGGAACAAATTAGTATTAATTAATGCCACTCAATAACAACTAAATAAGAACGATCTAAAATAATTATAATTACTGACTAAAAATCTGTAATCATAAAAACAAAAATTACAATTAGCACAAATAATAACAGCTGTTGCAAAACAACAAAATTCAAGAAAATTAAGTACGTACAGAGAACCTGAATATTTCATGTTTTAATATTTACTTAAACTGCATAAAAAATTACAATTTATTCCATTAATAAAAATATTATGTTAATTTCACCTCTTAATTTTGACGTGGTAAAAACATTTCGGAACGCAATCACAGCCGACTGTTCGAAATCCATCAACATGTGTTCGGGTCCGACTTCTTCAGATCCACTTTTCTGCATCAGTGCGTCACGGATAATTGTGAAAAGCGTCGATAAGTGAGCTCACATTTATTTGGCAACAACGCATAAATAAGCGGAGCCGTTGCACCACAAACATCAGCATGCACCGTGTACAACTGCGTGAAAACAGGCGGGCTGACGCTGAAGGTGCCATCGCTCAGCCAAACATTTGTTCTCTCCAGATAATCGAAGCATTTCGGATCTCCGAACACAATAATCCGATGAATGTCTTCTGCACCAGTATCGGCAGTTAGCACGGATTCATTGCGCGTTGTTTCTTTCAGAAAATAACTGCCATCGATATCCGCCAAGCAAGTTACACGGCCGGTAGGGATACCTTCCGCTTTTCTTTGGCGTCCAATGGTTTTGGCAAGAGCGTTGTAAGAAGACATTTTTACTGCAGCATATACAGGCATCCCGGCGCGAACTTCATCAATAATCTGCCGTGGTCGCTCCACTGTATTGGTTGCACGAACCTTTAACGCCTGTCTGGCTGATTTCGCAGTAACCTTTATGACATCCGGGGCATGAGAATGCTGGCCGCGCTCAACAGCTGCGCCATCGGCATAATATAAACGAGCACTGCAGTGGGCCTTTCTCGGCAACGCCAGTTCTGACAATTCTCCGTTCTGTCTTCTGCGCGTTTCCAGAATTCGATATACTCATAACTTTGTAATTTAACACTTTGCCTTTGCGGTTGGTAAAAGAAAACGTTATTTCCGTCATAATTAACTAGGCAGTTAATTATCTGTGCCCTGCTATGTAAATACGTAGACAAAAAAACCTGGAAAATTGTGGTTAATACGAAATTTAAGATTATCCAACGGCTTTTTCTGTGCGCATATAAGAAGTGGCACTGAGGGTTCGATTTTACGCTTAATCAGCCTTGCTCATAATATGCATATGACTGAGTAATGATTTCGAATCGAACTCATTTACATCAGCAATTGTTCATGTGCCGCTCAGTTTCGAATCACATTATAAGATGTAGAATCTGTACGTCATTGCAGCGTTGAGCCGTGTGCATTAATGCCAATGGCATATATACGATGTCTTATAGCAAAGTACTGTAGTTCAGTAAACGGGAGCAAATCACCCGGTTGGCGAAATGTCCCGTTGGCGAAATGGGATGATACCAAAGGTTTTGCTACAGTACGTAATCGTGGATGCGCAATAAACCCAGATGCTAACTGTAAAGCTCAACGGAATTTTCTTTCTGCACAGAACAAAATTTAATGGTGTGCTACATTTGTACGACATTGAGCCAACCAGCAAGAAATAGTTTTTAAATGTCTACATTTAAACTGAGAAATGGTGTGTTTTATGGTGGTTGCCAGTTAAAGTAACATCAGTTTGCATTCAAGTACAGCGAATTTTTGACCCGTCGGAGCAACGTCTGAAAGAAACGAACAGCTCGACTAAAAATGGACATACAACGACATAACGGAGCACAGAAAAAGTCCTAAGAAAAATTGCACAAACCAATCAGCAAAAGGCAGTCCAGTGCGTAAAAATGGATCGTGCATCAGCATGTCAGCGAGAAACTGAGGATCGACAGGGGGAAACTCGATTGGCCTTGGCCTGGACAGATAGCGCCATTGTGCGGCCTCCCACGGGTGTCGTTACTGATCATTCACCAGTTGAAGTGTATTCCAGTCTTTCTCGTGATCGGCGCCGATGTGCCACAGCATGTAGTCGCGCTCGGAATGACTGACCAGACAGCCCTGCCGTGACAATCACGCGGGTCCGATGAGCGCCAGCAATTGATTTAATTCCGTGCATGAAAAGGCTCTTTCTTGCTTACCTGGACGGGACAGGTGTAGTTGTAGAGATAGCTGTCCTCCGAGTCCTCGCTGTCGACGCTAGTGTTCAGCGCCTCCCCGGTGCACTGTCCCGTCACGAACCCTTCCAGCTTGGCCCGCTCCTAACAACCAGACGGCTCAGTCCTACCACGGCAAAACTGTCCATTACCAAAATGACCAACCTGCAGGGCGTTCTCCGAGTACACTATACCCAGCAGCTGCGGATGCACGGCCTTGATGTGGCTGTCCATCATGTCGTACAGCGAAAACACCTGGACCGGGCACTCCTGCCGACAAACAAAGCAAAACAGACAGGCTCAACCAGCCGCTGAGGCTCTAGCGCAAATTGACACGTACCGCGTCGGCGCAGGCGTGGTACACTTGGGTGGGCAGCGGCGCGCAACGCTGCTGATGCTGCATTATCAGATGCGCGTGCATCCAGTGCGACGACTCCAGCAGCCGGCCCGGGCCGTCTTCACTGACGGCAAGTGCACACGCGTCGATTTTGCACACATACTTCACTTGACCATTCTGCACAACAATTTCCATTTTCATGCCATTTTCATGCACTTGCTGACGAACTCAATAAGTGCACCGACCTTATCAACGCGGGTGGGGATGACGATCCGGTCGGCGATGATCTGGCTGGGCCACAGGATACTGCAATTACTGGTCCCCTCCGGGAAGGTCTCGCTCTTGGCTGTCCGCAGGAACTCCCGGTACTTCTGCAAAAATAACGCCATTGACGCTGCAAATGCTGAAGCAGCGGCGATGACTACAAGTGTCTGCTCACCTCGCCACACTTGTTGCTGCGTTGTTTGTACAGCGCCTGCATGATGCGCTCTTTGTATATAGGATGGCGCTCGCGGATGTGGTTGGGCAACAAGTCGCCGAAGGGGTCGAACCGCACGAACGGACAGTCGGCGTCGTCGTCGCTGAACTCGGCCGGACACGGACAGACAAAATTCAGCTGGACGTTGTGCAGACCGTGGACGGCCTCCAAGTGCGCCTTCAGCCCCTGCGGTATACCCGCGCGGAACGCGACGCAGGCCTCCGTGGCGCCCTCTTTCAGCCCGAAGGGGCAGCGCAGGGGATCGACCAGTGACTAGAGACGGAAGAATTTAGGAGCACTACAACCAAGCGCGAGGCAGACGACTAACCCGAATTGTCCCCCTCATCAACACATGCGTGGCGCGCTGGGACACCCGCACAACCATCTCGTTGGAAACGCCCCTGCCATGCACAACCTCCCGGTCCGGACGCCCCACCGCCTCACAAAACTCCTGCATATTAGATTATTACCATTAATATAATAATATCATCAATATTACATAAGCAGACAACCCCAAAGCGAGTCTGGTCAAAAAGTAGTAACATAAAAATTTAATGCTAACTGCAGTATACAGGAGACATGTAGTATTCGCCAAAGGTTAAGGCCTGGAGCGGAAGTTTCTTGCGACGTAACGATCTAAAAGCGAATTCTTCGTTCGCAGTTGACCACTCTGTATGCCAGCCAGCCACTTTCTGACGCAAGATGCCTCATATTTACCAAAAGTTTGATACAGCAATGCAGCAATACTCAGCAGCAGACATACTTTATAATACTGCACTCAACTGTAATTTCACCGACAGATTTTCCACGCTACTGAGATATTGAGAAATACCACATATTTCAACAGTGCTCTGCTGCAGCACAACGTTCGCTCGGTAGGGGAACTTATCGCAGCTCACTCACCAGTTCTCCCTTTTCGTTGGCGCTTGCTGGTTGCTGGTGCTTCTCTACAGACTGTACTGGGTCCCTCTCTGGAGTCTTTTCAGGCGACATGCTACCGCCACTGCCCGAGCAGTGCTGGCTCTCCGAAGACCGTCGCGGTTGGTAGGGCGCCGGCCAAGGCATCGAAGAGGCAGGACCAACGAAGAAAAGAGCGCCAGTAAAGTTAAAAAAGTACAATAACAACAGCTGCAAAACAGAGAAAGCTTCGGGGATTGTATTTCGCACTCACAGTCCAATCTCGCACACGGTTGACTGCCGCCTGAGGATGCAGTAACACCACAAGCCGGCTTTTTATGGAGCAAATAAGCAGGGCGCTATCCACTGGAGCTACTAAACAACTGCTAGCATAACGGCAGATAATAAATTTTTAAAGATTAAAAAAATAAAACAGCAAGCACAAGTTGCGTTGTATTTCGCGTATGCACTTTTTGTTATGTTGGTGGCCATGGTTGCTTTTGCCCAATAAAGAAAAGTTGACACTTGCTTGACAAGAGAAAAAAGTAAGCCTGCGCTGTGACTGCAAGCCGTAGGCGGCTGGCCGGGAGCCCTACCACGCGGGCACGGTATAGCCAGGGCGCACCTACTTGACTGAGTCAAGTTGACTCACTCATCTGCACAGATGGCCACAGAACGATCAAGAAACGAGAAGAAGCATGCTGTGAGTGCGAACTGCGAAGTTCGAAAGCGAAAATCTCACAGTAACCGAGTAACGGACTCCATTATCGCAACGCTGTAATGAGTCTGACATTCACTCAAGTTTTCTGTTGTGTTGTTGTAACTTTTCGTCATTTACGTGTGCACTTTTCTTCGTTGGCCCTGCGAGATGCCTTGGCCTGTGCCCAATCAACCCCGACGGTCTTCGGAGAGCCAGCACTGCTCGGGCAGTGACGGTAGTCTGTCGCCTGAACAGAACCAAGAGAGAGACCCAATACAGCCTGTACAGGAGCGCCCGGAGCCAGCAAGCGCCAACGACAATGGGGAACTGGTGGGTGAACCGTGAACTGCGGGAGGCTCCTGTTATGTCGAGAGTTGTACATGAAACGTGCAATGTATCGTGTTCCCTCGTATACACTGTAAGTCCTGTAATCTGTGGTTGGATTATGTCCAGGCGTTTTGCGCGGCGGTGGGACGTCCGGACACGGAGACCGTCCCTGGCGTCAGCGTGCCCAACGAGCTGATGACACGGGTTTCCGACAGCGACACGCACGTGCTGATCAGGGCCACCATCGAAGTGAGTATTAGTAATTACCCGCTGTCCGCTGACTGCCCGATTTTAATGATCGTGAACACCTTACGTCTGCAGTCCATGATCGATCCTCTTCGCTGTCCGTTCGGGTTTGAAAAAGGCGCCGTGAAAGCCTGCGTTACTTTCTACGCCGGCATGCCTGTGGGGCTGAAGGCGCACTTGGAGCGCGTCCACGGAATGCACAACGTGCAGCTGAACCTGGCCTGTCCCTGTCCAGCTAAATTCAACGGCGGTGTCCACTGTGATTACGTGCAGTTCGACCCGGTCGGCTACTTTTTGCCTAGCCACATCCGAGAACGCCATCCGCAGTACAAGGAGCGTATGGTAGACGCGCTGTGCAAACAGCAGAATAAGAAAACCGGCGAAGTAAGAGAGGAGAATGACAAGAGCAGTCCAGTCAGCTGGCTCAGTATGGTGTCTTGTTGCGGCCGCTTTCTTCTTATTCATAAATCAGCGCCTGGTGTATTGTTGCAGAAGCACCGGGAGTTCATCCGCACGGCGAGGACCAAGACCTTCCCGGAGTGGACCGGCGATTCCGCTCGCTTGTGGCCGAGCCAGATCATGGCCGACAGGATCGTCATCCCCACTCGGATGGTGGTCAGTGCAACCTTCAATCTGGCAGCTGCACATGCATTGACTTAATGGGCACTGTGAAAGATAACTGCCTTGCAGGGTGGTCAAGTGAAGTACGTCTGCAAGATCGACGCGTGTGCACTGGAAAGCAGTGAAGAAGGCCGGGGCCGGCTGCTGGATTCCTCCGGCCGATTGCACGGACACTTGATGATGCAGCACGGGCGGCGTTGCGCGAACCCCACGCAAATCTATCACGCCTGCGCCGACCCGGTACGTGCTTTTCCTTGTGTTGATGTGATTTTGTTGCAAGCGGGGGATTCGGTTGTGTTGTGCAGGAGTGCCGGGAGCAGCTGTTCGATGCTGACCACATGATGGAGACGCACATCCGGGCCGTGCATCCGCACCTGTTAAACGGCGGCCAGCCCGTGCTGTACTCGGCGGCCGCCAAACAGGTTGCTGCTCATAAGTTGTCTTATTTTATTGTTAGGTTTCTTAGGTTTTCTTAATTAAGCCTTTCTGTGTAAGAAAACTGGTGCTATCTGTCGAGTGTGGGTTCGTTAATAGTCTGTTTGTTAGGCGCGAGCTCGTCTGGAAGCTCTCGTGACGGAGGAGTGCATCGGGTAGGCGGTGAGCAGCAGCGTCGACTCGGAAGAGACAGCGGATACTTGTCTCGGCAACTACGACTGTCCCGTCCAGGTACCGTCGTTGATTTTCTTGCTTTGTGCCTCTTTAGCCGGGTGAACTAAGCTGGCGTCGTTTGTGTAGGGCTGCGAGGTGAATTATGACGAGCGCGACTACATGCTGCGGCACATCGCCGTCGATCACGAGGGCGAGTGGAATGCCGTCGCTCAACATGACAACGATCAGGCCGATTCAGGCGGTCCATTAGTGTAGTTGCGGGGTCTGTTCCACTACGGGAAGCGGTGTCGTATAGGGTGGTGGTGTTACCGGTTACGATGGCTCCTTAGTTGTACAAAGTCTCCCGCAGCGGCGGCACAGACTGTCTGTTGTGTCCACATGTTGATTTTAAATTTCTCGCTCACATACCGACACTCTCCTAGCAGCTGCTTGTCCTCTGACCGGATATTTTGCATATTATTATTTCTAGCAGTTTGCTTTTTTGTCTGTGTATTCGCCGCGTTTCCATATTTGTCTCATGCGGCAAATTCACGCTGAGATGAATATATTTACTACGCTTAAAGGAAAGCCAACGAAGTAAACAGTAATAGCGTGCCGGAAAATCAGCAATACATAGCAAGATTTGCATGGCCGCTCAAAGCGCAGCGCATGTGAAGGATTTCCTGAAGCAGGCTGAATTCCTTTGGAAATCATTTTCCTGTCTAAGATAGATACTCTCTCTGTTAAGCTACAGTAATATCAGTTTTATTTCAAGTATAGCAATTTTTTTACCACTCTAAGCAGCGGACAAAAAAACGGTCAAAGCTCGCCAAAAATGGACATACAACGACATAATGCACTACAGAAAAAGTGATAAGAAAAAATGTACAAAAATAATCAGCAAAAGAAAAAGGCAGTCCATTTCGTAAAAATGGATCCACCATCAGGCTGTAGGCGAGAAATTGAGAATCGACACTCGACGGATGGAGGAGACTCGGTCGGCCTTGGCAAGGACACATAGCGGCACCCCACGGGCGTCGTTACTGACCATTTACCGCTTGAACATTCCAGTCTTTTTCGTGGTCGGCGCCGATGTGCCACAGCATGTAGTCGCGCTCGGAATGACAGACCAGACAGCCCTAACAGCAGCCATCACGAGGAGTCAGACGAGCGCCAGCAACTGCTTGAACTGCGTGCAAGAATGTGCGCTTTCCGGGACGGGGCAGGTGAAGAAGAAGAGATAGCTGTCCTCCGATTCCTCGCTGTCGCCGCTGCTGTTCAGCGCCTCCCCAATGCACTGCCCCGTCACGAGAGCTTCCAGCTTGGCCCGCTCCTAACAACCAGACGGCTCAGTCAAACCACGCCAAAATTGTACAAACTTATCCGCTAATTTCTGACGAATCAGTACAGCGAAATACAAAAATTGATGTGTTACTCGTACGTCCGTACTACGTCGCGCCACGCCGTCGCCACCCTGCTTAAACACATACCTAGGTACTTAAGTACATGCATTTGGCTGGCTGGTGGCTTGGTGCACGCCAGATAAGTAATTAATTTTAAATGAGAATAATAGTAACTGCCTTGCGGAAGGCGGGTTGAAAACGGTCGGTGTAGTAAGTGACAATCTAACGGCAGACCGCAATTAAGCAACCCGAGAAATGCAGTGACCTGGCCATCGTTTAAAGCGCAAACTTCGCACTAGCAGAGTAGCAGTACCTTTACGTAGGAAATACCCAACATCCTTGTACGCGTATACGTATTGCCAAAGTGACCAACCTGCAGGGCGGTCTCCTTGTACGCCAGACCTAACAGGTGCGGATGCGCGGCCTTGATGTGCGCATCCATCAGGTGGTATGGCTCGAACAGCTGCACACGGCACTCCTGCACAAACAGAATCAGACTCACAATTTTGCAGTGTTCCCAGTCTCCAACAGACAACAATGTTCGTGACAAGGCACGTACCGGGTCGGCGCAGGTGTGGTACACTTGGGTGGGCAGCGACGCGCAACGCCCGCGGTGCTGCATCATCAAATGCGCGAACATGTGGTAGGAGGAAGGGATTTGATGGCCGTCCTCCTTGGCGGCACACGCGTCGATCTTGCAGATGTACAGCACTTGCCCAGTCTGTATAGCAATTTCCCATTACAATTTCCCATTAATGTTACTATCAAGAAAAACCTTACCGTGCAGACGAGCAAAACCAGGCAGAACTTGGCGGACAACATTGTCGAGGAAGGTGAGGAGTTAGACGACAATCGAGTAAATACTAAGAAGTATTGCATCAAGTCAATTGATAAAATTTTCATCGTCAAAGGAGTTAACCATTCATTTTCACTGGGTGGAATGGGTGGAATTTTGCGCTAAATTTCCCTGCGCGCCTTGCGGATTGTTATCCTTTGGCTACAAGGGTGGCTTGGGAAGATTTAACCGTGACACCGTACCACGGAGAGGGAAAGTGTCACGGAACGGGGAGCTGCTCGCGGCGACCTAATCTTCTTGGGCATCTTGCCTTCTCGAGGACGCATTAGGTGGGTCTTTTTCCTGTCTTGCACGTAATATGGTCCGCGATCAGCCTTGCCCACATTGCCGAGTGTGTTTCACACAGGGAGCTGGATTCGCTGCTCACACCAAAGCATGTTCACGCAAACATGCCGCGGGCTCCTCCTCTGCTCTGCTTCCACCGCCTCCACCAGGACAACCTCGAAAACACCCGCTGCAGTCATTTGTAGAGGGCGATCGTTACCACATCCCGAAAAGAGTCCCGAAAGCTGTGCGTCGACAGTGTGCCCGGGTACTGACGGAACTCATTAGAAAATGCACCCGCGACAATTCATCGGAGAGCTGGATAGATTTGTTGCTGTTCGCACCAACGGCCCTGTCGCTCCCTCCGACGAAAAGTTTACGTAGAGAGTCTCTCGCCGCCCATATCCGGAAAAACCTTGCCGATTTGTCACTAGCGAAGCGCCAACCTGTTCCCCGCCGTGATCTGCCCAAACACGATGAGCTACCCCCTGACAGATTACGCGCCCAAGTTACTTCCATGCTTCAGGACGGAAACATAAAGGGGGCAATCAGAGTTGTGTTGGGCGATGACAAGCTAGCTGAAATAAATACTCGCACAATTGAACTGTTGCGCGATAAGCATCCCCCTTCACCCGATGACTGCCAGTTCCCTGCGGATCCAGATGACAGTATAACACCGCCAGCAGTCACTCCAGTCGCGATGATGGCTGCAGTTTTCAGCTTCCCATCCGGTTCCGCTGGAGGTGTTTTCGGTCTACGCCCTCAGCATCTGAAGGACCTTCTCGTACGCAAGGACGACACGCAGAGCGAGCTATGCTTAGCCCTAACCGATCTGGCTACAATGGTGTTAAGAAAGAATATCCCCGAAGATGTGCGGCCATACTTTTTTGGCGCCAATTTAATCCCGTTACTCAAGAAAGACGGCGGGATACGGCCGATCGCTGTGGGGGAAACATTACGCCGTTTAATTTCAAAAATCGTTAGCAGTCGCTGCGCTGACGAAGCAGCTGCAATGTTCAACCCCGTGCAGCTCGGTTTTGGGATACGAGGAGGAGCAGAGGCGGCGGTGCATGCTGTGCGCACCTACGTGGAAACGACACACACTGAAGCCCGAGTGGTCGTGAAGCTGGACTTTTGCAATGCGTTCAACACACTCCGTCGGGATGTCCTACTCACTACTGCACTCGCGAGATTTCCCGCCTACTATCGGTACATCTGGCAGTCGTACCGTTATCCTTCCCATTTGTCCTGCGGTTCGTCTCAGTTGTCCTCTGAGACCGGCGTACAACAAGGAGATCCATACGGGCCACTCGGTTATGGACTTGGTTCACTGCCCCTGTTTGAAAACCTAGACTGCGACATTGCGGTGGGTTTTCTGGATGATGTCACGCTGGCTGGCCAGGCGGATAAAGTTATCGCGGCAATACGCACTATTATCGCCCGCGGTTTCAAAATGGGGTTAGAGCTCAATCTGGGGAAATGTGAAATCTACGGCGTAGGAAGTTTTACTGCGGATCGCTTGCACGCCATACGGAAAGTTCTTGACACATTTCCTGGAATGGTAGTCGCGAAGGAAGAAGACCTAGTGTTGCTGGGAGCGCCTTTAACGTCGGCAGCATGCGAAATATTCTTGCAGAGTAAAACCGTACAGCTGGATCACTTCATGCGCCGGCTGAAGCATATCCCAGCCCATTTTAGCCTGTATCTACTCAAAAATTGCCTGTTCATACCAAAACTGCTGTATGGATTTCGCACAGCGAGATGTTACGAACAAGTGCCGTTAATGGAAACGATGGATAAGTGTATACGCGCTGGCTTGTCATCCATTTTGAATATCCGGGTGAACGATATGCAGTGGAGTCAGATGACGCTTCCAGTAAGAGACGGTGGATTAGGACTTCGAGCCACTAAATCGCTAGTTTTACCTGCCTTCCTGGCATCGGCGTATTCAGTGGTCAGCCTGGTGTCCTCCATCTACCCGTCAACGAACGAAGCGCATCTAGCACCTGTCGTGCAGCAGTGGGCGACGCAGACCAGAAGTGAGCTTCCGACTGACAACGCCAGAAAGTTTCAGACTGCATGGGATCGGCCGGCGATCGATCACGTGGTATCAACACTTCGACTAGCCGCAACCACCGAAGCGGATAAAGCCGTGCTGCTGGCTGCCTTAAACCGGGACTCTGGCGCTTGGCTTAATGCTCTCCCTGCACCAAGTCTCCATACATTTTTACGTGACGATGAAGTTAGAATCGGCGTCGCACTACGGTTCGGCCTTCATGTTGTTGAGGAGCACAACTGTGTGAATTGTGCCAGTCACGTAGAAACTAATGGCCACCATGGGCTGTCATGTTCAAGCAGCAAAGGACGATGGTCCCGGCATCTCGAGCTGAATAACGAAACGAAACGTGTCTGGGAAACCGCGGGTTTTCCTTGCCAGATGGAGCCATCCGGATTGTCAGACAAGACTAACCAGCGCCCGGACGGCATGACGCTGATACCCGTGCGTGATGGAAAAGCGGTAGTCTGGGATGCTACCTGTTGGGACACCGTGGCTATGTCGCACGTGAAAGCCAGCTCGAAGAAGTCAGGCAGCGTGGCACAGCTAGCAGAAGACTTTAAGCGGCGGAAGTACGGATTCGTAGAGGATATGGGATACATGTTTTACCCTCTGACAATAGAAACGTTTGGAACTTTTGGGCCTGCCTTTGCTGAGATGATACGCTTCGTCGGTAGGAAAATTCGCGATTTGACCGGCGAATCTCGATCCACTGCCTTCCTTAGACAACGTTTCAGTCTAGCTGTTGTTAGAGGAAATGCGGCTGCTGTCTTGGGTACATTAAATGCACGATCGAAAGTTGGAAATGACAGTAATGATTTTGGTTGTTTCTTCAATGTGTAAATTCGGAATCTTTAATTAGCATCTACCAGCGCAGGCTTGCTGTTCTGTTAATAGGCTATTGCCCGAATAAAAAATTTCCCATTATTAAGCACTTTGTCACGAACTGAAATAACGCGCACTGACCTTATCAACCCGGGTGGGGATGACGATCCTGTCGGCGATGATCTGGCTGGGCCACAGGATACTGCAATTACTCGTGCCCTCCGCGAAGGTCTCGCTCTTGCCCGTTAGCAGGAACTCTCGGTGCTTCTGCAATCGTGCCATTGATGCTGATCAACCAGACACGGAGAAGGTGGAGACTACAAAGTCGTAGCTCACCGCGCCACACTTCTTGCTGCGTTGTTTGTACAGTGCCTCCATGACGCGCTCCTTGTATACGGGGTGGCGCTCGCGGATGTGGTCAGGCAAAATGTCTCCGAAGGGGTCGAACTGCACGTAATCGCAGTCAGCACCGTCGTTGAACTCGGCCGGACACGGACAGACGAAATTCAGTTGGACGCTGTGCATTCCGTGGACGGCCTCCAAGTGCGCCTTCAGCCACTGCGGGTAGCCCGCGCCGAACTTGACGCAGGCCTCTGGAGCGCCCTCTTCCAGCCCGAAGGGACAGCGCAGGGGATCGTTCAATGCCTGAAACAGAGCGGAAGGCGCTAGGAGCCTTACGAAGAGTGCGAGGCAGTCAACTGACTCAACTCACACAAATCGTCCCCCTCATCAGCACATGCGTGGCGCGCTGGGAGACCCGCACAACCATCTCGTTGGAAACGCCCTCGCCAGGGACAACCTCCCGGTCCGGACGTCCAACAGCCTCACAAAACTCCTGTAAAGTGCTAAGTACTATCTGTACAGTCTACAGGAGTGAAATTCAACGTTGTTGTCTCGTCATCTGTGAGACTGTGACAGAATTATAAATAACAGAAATTTAAAAAACAAGATTATCGGTAAAACAGTCCAGACTAGCAGCCAACGAAGAAGTACTGAAAGTTGGAATTATACTACGTGTTACTATGCAAGATTAGGAAACTCGAGTTACCCACTCACCAGTTCCCCATCTTCGCTGGCGTTTGGGCCAAGCACTTATCGCAGTTTACTTATCGAAAGGAACTTATCGCAGTTTACTCACCAATTCCCCGTTCTCGTTGGCGCTGTCTGGATCCTGGCGCTCTTGTACAGGCTGTCCTGGGTCTTTCTCCCGAATGTGTTCAGGCGACACACTACCGTCACTACCCGAGCAGTGCTGGCTCTCTGAAGACCGTCGCGGTTGGTTGGGCGACGGCAAAGGCATCTCGCATGGCCAACGAAGAAGAGTTACGAGTGTGCAGGTAAATTTAAAAACTACTCGCAAGTTGCAAGTTGCAAGCACAAAGCTACCAAACGGTCCAAACCACTTCAAAACAGAGAATGCTTCAGTGAATGTTACTCACAACTCACAAGTCACAACTAACAAAAGGCAACAAGCACAGTCGCAACGGTTGACTCACACACGGTTGACTGCCGCCTATGGCTGCAGTCACAGCGCAAGCTGGCTTTTGGATATGGAGCTTTTGAAATTTGAAGAACTCATCGTTTGACGTTTATTATCGTCAGCTTTGCTGCTACTAATCAACTGTTAACACGAGGACAGCTAAAAAATAAAAGATTAAAAAAATAAAAGAGCAAGCCAAAGTTGCGTAGTATTTCGCGTAGCACTTTTATGTTTAAAGTTTAATTGTTAATGAGAAAAGTTAACACTTGACGGTGACTTGACAGTTGACAAGTGAAAAGTCAGTCTGCCTTATGACTGCAGCCACAGGCGGCTGGCAGCGCGCCCGACCCAAAGCAGGCACGGTGCAGCCAGGGCCCGCCTACTTGACTCATCTCCACAGATCATCGACTGAGCCCTCAACGCTCGAGTAACGAGAAGCAAGCTGCGAGTGCGAACGCGAAAATCTTATTACGGACTTCAATATTATCGCAACGCTGTAATGAGTCGGACATTATTCTCTGAAGTTTTCTGTTGTGTTGTTACAAATTTTATTTTGAATTTACGTGTGCACTTTTCTTCGTTAACCCTGCGAAATGCCTTGGCCCGTGCCCAACCGACCCCGACGGTCTTCGGAGAGCGACTATTGCTCGGCTAGTGACGGTTCTCTGTCGCCTGAACACATTCAAGAGAGAGACCCAGTACCGCAGCCTGTACAGGAGCTCCAGGAGCCAGCCAGCGCCGACGAGAATGGAGAATTGGTGAGTAAACTGCGCGAGGTTCCTGCCGTATCAAGTAAACGTTGTACGCTGCAGCATAGCAGCACTGTTTAAGCAATAAAGATTTCCCTATTCCTTCCGTACACTGTACGACACTTTCAGCGCCGTGGCCCGAGGATAATCTTTTAGTGAAATTATACACAGTACAATAGAGGTGCTGATATCATGTTAACGTGGAAAGTTAATTTCGGGAGTGGGAAATCACTCCTCACAGGTTAGGGAGTTTCATATTAATTTTGTATTCCCATTGAAAATGCGCCTCGTTACCCCTGTCGCCTGCGCAACCGCCAGCGCAGTCTAAAAACTCCCAGACTGCTGGGGACGCATTTTGTAAGCGGTTAACCGTCAAAAAGACAGCCAGAAATTAATAAGAAACCTAAGAAAAATGTAAGAAGACCTAGGTGGCATCAGAAATAAGAAATCCTGGAAGGCAGCTGCGCTGTTTACAGGCTGTAATATGGGACATTTCCAGTGGGAATACATCACAATAATTTTCCACTGACTGTGAGTGACTAGAGAGATTAGTGACTAATTTTCCACTGAGTGAAAAATTACTCACTAATCCACTCCCAAAATTAATTATTTACTACTTGGCTTGCATTACTATGCTTATGAAAACTTTGTTTATATGAGGGAGTATAAAATTATATTAATTAATACAATATTAATCATAATTTGCACCAAATAAAGGTTTTTCAATAGAGTAAGTACTTACACATCGTATGTTTGCTATCAGTCTGGATTCGGGAGTGTTTTATACAGCCCCTTCACTCTTATTTTTTTATTCTGTTCAAATTTAATATCTGATGTTATGTTTGGCAGTTTTTTAGAAGCAGCAGATGGCGATAATTAAAAATAAGAAGAGAATACCGCAATATAACGTGAATTTCAAATTTTCACTGTAACGCTGCGTTGGGGTTCGGTTCAGGCTAGCAACAAACAGCACCGTAGCCTCGTGCGGTTGCGTTGTAGACGAGGTTCTTACTTGTGGAAAGTGGACGGTTAGCATGTGGGCAGCGCATACACCTTGAAGTTTCCGACGTATTGGGTGTTCGCTGTAAACTGCACTTACCACGTACCACCCATAATATTTTGTTTTTGTCCAGGCGTTCTGTGCGGCTGTGGGGCGGCCGGACAAGGAGACCGTCCCTGGCCTCTTCGTGCCCAACGAGATGATGACACGGGTTTCTAACAGCGACACGCACGTGTTGGTCAGGGGGACCATCGAAGTGAGTCATTACTAATTACCCGCTGTGCGCTGACTGCCCGATTTCGGTAATCTTGAACATCTTACGTTTGCAGTCACTGCTCGAGCCCCTTCGCTGCCCGTTCGGGCTGAAAGAGGGCGCCGTGGAGGCCTGTGTCAGATTCCGCGCGGGCATGCCTGTGGGGCTGAAGGCGCACTTGGAGGGCGTCCACGGCCTGCGCAATGTGCAGTTGAACCTGGCATGTCCCTGCCCGGCCGCCTTCAACTCAGGCGCTGACTGCGATTACGTGCAGTTCGACCCGGTCGGCTACTTTATGAGCACCCACGTCCGTGAACAGCATCCAAAGTACAAGGAGGACATGACGAAGGCGCAGTACAAACAGTTGAATAAGAAAACCGGCGAGGTAAGCGGAGGGCAGTGAAAGTGTCTTGTTGGGGCGGATTCTTCTGATCGATAAAGCAGCGTCGGATGATTTGTTGCAGAAATACCGGGAATTCATCCGCACGGCCAGGTGCAAGACGTTCCCAGAGTGGACCTGCGATTCAACGCGTTTGTGGCCGAGTCAGATCATGGCCGACAGGATCGTCATCCCCACTCGGATGGTGGTCAGTGAAACTTGCCTGCTGGCAACTGTTACACATGCATTTACGTAAGTAGGTAGCACTGTAAAAATTATTTGCCTGACAGGGTGGTCAAGTGAAGTACGTCTGCAAGATCGACGCGTGTGCCCTGGTAAGCAGTGAAGAAGGCCGGGGCCGGCTGCTGGATTCCTCCGGCCGATTGCATGCGCACTTGATGATGCAGCACGGGCGGCGTTGCGCGAACCCCACGCAAATCTATCACGCCTGCGCCGACCCGGTACGTACATTTTCCTTCTATTGATTGTGGTTCGGTTACAAGCGGCGGAGTCGGTTGTGTTGTGCAGGAGTGCAGGGAGCAGCTGTTCGATGCTGACCACATGATGGATCGCCACATCAAGGCCATGCATCCGCAGCTGTTCAACGGCGGCCAGCCCGTGGTGTACTCGGAGACCGCCAAACAGGTTGCTGCTCATAAGTTCTCTGAATGTTCTTAGGTTTTCCTTGAGCTTCCTTAGGTTTCTTAGGGGGATTGGGGCCGGCACTTTCCGTATGATAAAGCACTTCGCAGTGCCTAATAGTTAATCACACGTATTTTCAAAATCCCATAAATTTTCAAACTATTAAAAATAAATTCAAGTAGCCTTGAAAGTCTCCCGAGTGGAGTTGGCTACTGTTGCAACGTTCGATAATAATAATGATAATAATATTGATAGTCAAAATATTTGTATACGTTGGCCTAAAATCCGTTTGCGCGCGGAACATCCGGGTGGAAAATTATGGGTGAATGGAAATTCTAAAAAGTTTAAATGCATTCGGGTGTACCAAAAGTCTCATTATGAGCGGATCTTCTTCAAATTTGCACGTACATGCACATTAGTATAAAGATCGTTTTTACACGGAACCATGGTTGCACCATTTTTTTCAGAATTTAAGTAAAATGAATTAAAATTTTTTTAAAATCATTTTAAATTTTAAAAAAAATGGTGCAGCTCTTCATGTGTATGTGGAAATTTGAAGGAGATCGGTTTACAATGAGACTTTTGGTACGCCTGAATACACTGAAACTTTTTGGAATTTCGATTCACCCATAGCTTTCCAACCGGATGTTGCGCGCGCAAACGAGTTCCCGGCTACGTTTATAAAACCTTTCGCTACAGAATGTCGCACAGCAATTCAAAAACGCGTTTGGGAATGCGCGACAGCGAAAGTTCCCGTGGATGTACAGGCATTTAGTCCTGTGTACCGGGCCATACCCCCGGTGCTACCTTATGCGCTTGGGTTGATTAATCCGTCTGCTTGTTAGGCGCGAGCCCGACTGGAAGCTCTCGTGACGGAGGAGTGCATCGGGGAGACCCTCAGCAGCGGCGTCGACTCGGAAGAGACCGCGGATACGTTTCTCTTCAGCTACGACTGTCCCGTCGAGGTACCGCCGTTGAGTGTCATCGTATGTTGTTTTAGCTGGATCAATCTCAGCTAACCTGCTTGTGTAGGGCTGCGAGGTGAATTATGACGAGCGCGACTACATGCTGTGGCACATCGGCGCCGATCACCAGGATGAATGGAATGCCGACGCTCGTCAGCAGGACGATCCGTTGGGCGTGTGTAATTGCAGTCTGCTCCACTAGTTCTATCGGTGTCATGTTGCCGGTTATGATGTTCCTCTAGTAGTACTAAATCTCCTGCAGCGGCGGCGCCACTTTCTTTGGTGTCCGCCTGACGATGCTCAGTTTCTCGCTCACATACCGACACTGTTCTCTGTTGACTGCCTTTTCCTTTGGCTGGATATTTTGCATATTACTATTTTCAGCATTTTGCTTTTTTGGCGGTTTATTGCTTGCCATTCGATATTATCCGACTGCTTGTTTCTTGCTACAACTCGAAGTAAAGCCAAGTTAGCCGACTGAAGCAAACAGCGTGCTAAACCAGCATACATAGATAGTACGGGATACAAGCTTCTCCAGTAATTTCTGTCGTATTTAAGGTACAGATAACACAAATTTAGCGCGGAATTTGCGCTATAGCGATTGCGACTACACTACGTTTGGCGTAACACGTAAATTACAATTTTATTCGACAACAGTCAGTTCATATAATAATGCGCCTGCGCGGGTTTACACTAATAAAAATTTCAAATTTTAAACATTGAAAAAACAGCCAAAATCATCAGTCTTTCATGAGTTTAGAACGTACGTTAAGTGTATCCAGAACAGCAGCTGCATTTCCTCTTACTACCGCTACACTTAAACGTTGTCTCAAAAAGGCTGTAGATCGAGGTTCCCCGGTAATATCACGGATCTTGCGGCCGACAAAACGGATTAGCTCTGCGAAAGGCAATCGAAAAGTCCCAAACGTCTCGACGGCCAGAGGATAGAAAAGATATCCTAAATCTTCGACGAAGGCGTATTTCCGCGGAGTTCCGCCGCTTGAAGTCTTCTGCCAGCTGCGCCACACTTCCGGCGAGATACACGTAAATTTGTGTATCTCGCTGTTTTGAACCGGCAGAAATTACCGGACAAGCTTGTACATAGCCGCTAACAATTATACGCTAGACGCATAATTCCCAACCCATATGAGCGATTTTCGCTGACATCGCTATTCTGCCAAACATAAATTATGCTGGACGACCAGTTCTAGGCTGAGAAATCCAAATGAAGGAAATCCACGGACTTCCGGCAGTGGAAGCAATTGCTACCCCCCGGTACGGCAGTGTAATGCTAATATTACAAACAATTTTAGAAATTCCCCATTCACTTTCTTTTTGAATTCCGTCGCGAAAAATGACTTCCTTCTTCATTACTTGTCTTAAAACTAATAAAAAATTACAAGAACCATTCCAGGTTGTAAATGCGTCTTTACAACCAAGTTGAACCAACCGAACACGCATCAACAGTTACTAATGATAAAAAAATTAATGTAAATCGAATATGAAATAGTGCCTCTTCCAAACAACCCACAGGTACTAATTAATTCCGGTTTTCAAACATCGCGTAACCTCTACAGTTGACATTTGAGGAAACGAGTGGGCGATAAAATCGAGGCGCCCGGTTGCACCACAAATCTGTTTACACGTTAGATAAAACGCGGCAATAAATAGGAGCGACTGCGCAGTTAGATTACAATATAAACAAATGGAACCAGAGGCTCGTTATCAAATCAGTGAGGCGCACTTCCCCGCCAGCGTCGGGGGAGGGTCACAACTGGCCGCCCCGGGAGGCGATTGGGATTCGGGATGGAGGGCGGCCAAGGACGAGGAGTGCCGGGCGCCGCGGTGCACGCTCGAGAAGGATGAGAGGAGGCGCCGGGTTGAGCAAGCAGGAACCTGGAGGCGACTGCTGTTGAACAGTCAGTCAGTCACTCGTCGTCGTCCTCGTCCTCCTCCTCGTCGCCGTCCAGCTTGAAGGCCTTCAGCTCCGCCTGGAACTCGTCCACCTCCGCGTCCGCCTCGCCGCTGGATAGACCGCGTTTCCGCCCCTTGCGCGCTCCCGCGGGCGTCCGCGACAACTCGACGCTGTCCCTGGGCTTGCGGAACTCGTACAGCTTGGCGTAGATGCTGGCCAGCGTCTTGCGCGCACTCAACGCGTTCGGCGCTGTATGATACATAAACAGACGCTTAATCAGCGTCGAAGCTGCGACAGACTGTCAGGCAAATTACCGGTGATGGTGGTGTTGCCTGTTTGAAAGACCTGGATCTGGCCGCCCACTTCCGGCAGCTTCCACGAGGCCGCCGGGTGCAGGTCCGGCTCATACCTGCAAATAGGGAACGGCGCCATTAACTGAATAAAAATCGAATTAAATTCAGCACAGTTAAATTAGTAAATTATTAAATTAAATTATTAACACACCAATAAAAGAGATGCAATTTAATTAAATCTAGTAACACTTATGAATATCAACAAAATAGATGCAATCTAATTAAATCATCAAATTATCAATAACATTCGGCAAAGACCTAAGAACCATTTTAATAACACTATCAAAAATAATTATATTGACAAGAAACGGGCCACTTCCCACTGCAATATAATTAAAAAAATGATAAAAAAAATTTTAAATAGAAAGACACCGCGGAGGCTAACTCACTGGACTTGGTGCGGGTAGGCGTCCTTGAGGAGGTCGATGCGGACACCGAAGGGTAAATAGGCCACCGCCAGACAGTTGATGATCTTGAAGTCCACGAACTTGGCGCCGAAGCCGCACTTCTGCATCTTGCGCGCCACGCGCCGCGCTCCCAGGTGCGCGTCCGCCTCGCTACAACAGCCACAGCCATCAATAATACGACAGCTGACAAAATGAAATGCTTGCTCTCAACTGGAATAAGTATTTTTTTAGTAATGCTGGTTACCTGTAATATTACCAGTAAAATTGTCTGAAAATTACTAATAAATTAAGGAGCAATAATACAATATTTAGTTTATTAATCTAATTATCCGCCAAATCGCAAAAACGGCTTACAACGCCAGTGGAAAATCATTTTTTAATAATAATCCAGAACGTATGAGCAGTTGAGCACTGGGCATGAAGTATGAACTAATATTGAACGGAGTTGTCAGCCTACCTGCTACTGTAAGGATGGCGTTGGAGATTTTCCTTTTAGCCTGCGGCGCTGCGCTCTTTTGAATCCTTCTCCGTTTCTCTCGCCATCATCTCCGGGAGCCACCACATCGCGTAAAAGCAAAACCATCACATAACACTTATCCTCATTACACAGTGCGTATCTGTAAAACTGCTCTCTGGGGCGCCGCTGGAATTCGACGTGACCCAGGGACTGCAACGCGAGCTGACAGTGCAGAATGAGGGTGTTCGCGCTTCGCCATGGGGCATGATGGGCCATTAGGCACTATCTTTCAAACTATTACAATTTACAGCTTTTTCTTCCACATAGTTGATAATCATTTTGCATATGCTAACGCTATACCACAAAAATATCACAGAAACTAGAAAGAACAAAACAGTTCAAAATGTTACTTAAACGTAAATCACTAATAAATGTATAAATGTAATTAGGGAAGTCAGAAGTGGAATACAGTTCATTGAGTTCAAGTCTGTTCAACAAAAAGTTCTACGTTTTTCAGAGCAAGTCACTGTATTAGTGCATTTTTGAGTGTGTGATGGTGTGGTCGATCAGTCATCAAAAGTTGATGGTCTTGGAGTCTTGTACTGAATCATGGTGAGTCTGAGTCTTGAGGCGAGTACAATCCCGTGCCGGAAAGGGAGAGGCAGCATGACCCATCATCAACCATGACGACCATCGACTACTCATGGAGGTCCCACCCTGGGTTGGCACTCAATACGAGTGTAGTTGCTATGACCGCACGTAGAAGCGCTTCGTCATGTCGTGACTTGGTTTTGTCAGTTGCCAACTGCGTTTTGTCATAATCTCATTTCAGCAAACCAAATACTAACCGAATAAACTGCCGTTAAAAAAGTTACGAACATCTTGGCAATAATTTGTTTCGCATATCGACCCTCTCGGTTGTAACCATCCATCCATTCATCCCTCCATCCATCGATCCACGAAAATGGTAAGCAGGTTTAGCGCAGATTCAACGTTACCTACAGTATACTATCTTCTCAGCCTCCGCTCAAGCTCCCGGACAATGCAAAGCCGTATTTGGGGTTCCTCAAGGATGAAACGCGAGAAAAGTACACAAACGGTTTCTTCCATGTTTATTTGGGGGAGTTGATTCGGAAGGACGGCATCCCGCACCCGCTCCTGTCACCTTCGCCTCAGCATCACTATGGACCGGAATTACGTAAGCCAGAATTTGTATAACTCTGGCCGCCTAAATGTATGTGTTAGTGCTTGTCACCCTTATCGTAGAGACCAGAGACTTGTGCATCGTGCTGTCAGCCCATGGGACGGAACAGAGAGCAGAGATGATCCCCGTTTGGATCCATGAGTCCAAAGCGGGCAAAGAGTTGGTTAAGAGAACATCCAGTCCGACAGGCAATGTAGCGCAGGACATGCTAAAGTGGCAGTCACGCCGCACTAGGATCGGAAACCAACTGCTTGATCGATTTCGGACTTTGGGCATGTTTGACCAAATGAAGAAATACCAGTGGACGGAACTGTGGGCGTCATCCGCCGCCGGCGACCGGTGCACGATTTGGCGCGTCAACGTTCGGAAACGTGCAGTCTATCGTCTGGTCTCATGGGTTGCCGGTAAACCGAAACAGCAGCTGCTGAAAAAACTGGACGATCCTAATCCAATCCAGTTTCCTGCAGCGTTGTGGAATATTAACATTATAACTGGGCATCAGACGTTGGCGAATTTTTTGGGATACGGCCAGGGCAAAATTATGGCTGGTGTGGAGGAACTTAAGGAGCTGGATGATGCAGAGATGGAAGGGTTGAACGTTCGTCTGCCAAACCCCGTCCCAGTAGCTGAAGAAGATGAGGATATGGATGCGGATGAACCCGATGATGATGATTCGGAAAAGGACCCTACTGTCACCACACCATCATCCTCATCATCGGAAGACCCCGTAATTTTCGTTCCGCGAGCTCTTGGCGGCCGGAACCAGTCACTGCGGTCCTGTGTTTGAATTTTTTCCGATTTATTATGTCTGTTTGATCTTTCGGGAAAAGCCAGACAACACCTTATGCGGTTCTGTTATTTACTTTGTTATGTCTTTTGTTTTGCCTTTGAACACCGCTTTGTTTAATTGCTCGTTTCAATTGAAGTAAAAGTTGACGATAAAAACACGTCAGCGACATCGTGCATAAAATTCTGTACACCGATAAAAAAAGCTGCAGATATTAGTATCAATTTAAACACCACAAAAAAAAGACTATGCTGCAGTAAACTACGTGAGCGGAAAGGCCGGGTCACCAAGGCAGCGGCGCGGAATGGGCGGCGGGGTGTTGCGGCGCGGTCACTTGTGGATGGCGGCGGAGACGTCGTCGTAGAGCTCCTCCGGGAGGTAGTCCTTCAGCGCGCCCCGCAGCGTCGTGTCGGCGTACTCGCCGGTCAGCCCCGCGTCCAGCGGGTTCCCGTAGCCGCCGTGCACCCGCGCCGTCTCCAGGTACTCGTAGTGGTTCTCCGGCACGCCAACACCCGCGCCGCCCGGCTTCTTGGGCTGCGCGTAGATGACCTCGGTGGCGGTGCGGCCGCCGTCCACCACCACCGTCTTGCGGCACTCGATGGGCGAACTGATCACCAGCTTGGGGGACGCGCGGCCGCTCGCGGTTGGGCGCCTCCTCCAGACTGAAGGCCCGCAGTGTCCCCGTGTACAGCTTCTTGAGACTGGCCTTGCCCAGGGTGGATTTGAGGTAGGTGGCGCTGTCGCGGTTGGTCGTCTCCGAGGAGGCGGCCTCGCTGACCGCCGATCCGGAGAGGGATGTCTGCGGGGTGAGGGTGTCGTAGGTCTCGGAAGTCTTGGGGCTGGGCGAGCAGCAGCTGGTGGGGTTGGTCGACTGCAGGACGGCGATGGGGGAAGAGATCTGGCTGGCTTGGAGGCGTCGGAGGGTGCCGTACGGAGAGTTCCGCTTCTTAGTCGACGGCGGGGTTGACGCGCCGGACTGGCTCTTCCGACGGTACCGGCTGCAAAGCACGATCACCAATCATTGAGTCGGTTGACCAGCAGAATTTCACACTTACAGTCCGCAGCAGATAAGCACGGCGACCAACAACAGCAGCGCCAACGCCACGCCCAGTCCGACGCCAATAGCCATGGCGTTCTCCGACGCCCCAATTCCCTTCGCGTCGGCGCCCGGCGTGACGCCCACGGCGGCCAGATCCCCCGGGAAGACGAGGCTGGCGTTGTCCCCGTCCACGGCCATCCCGTCATCCAGATGCAGCGGACTGTTGACCTCCATGGGGACCCGCGCGAACCCCGTCTCACAAACGGCGTCTACGGTCTCCCAGACGCCGCTGGCTTGACACTGCACCACACTGCGGCCGACCAGCTTCGCCCCGGCGTCGGCGCAGCGGTACTCCGCCTGGCTGCCGACGTGGGCGGTCCCGTTGAGCAGGACGACGAGTAAGTGGCTGCGCGCCACCGGTTCCCCGCACGACACATCTGCAACAAGTTCAACGATTGGAATTAATGCGCCGCCGTGTCTAATGCGAGATCAGTGTCACGTACAGTGGCAGCCGGCGTCCTGGCCACTCCACGTCCCGTCCGGCAGGCACAGCCGCTCCGCCGACCCGGTCAACAAGTGCCCCGGCGCGCACTCGTACTGCACGTGGTCGCCCACCTTCCAGCCGTTGACGCCCACTAGTTTGTCGGCCACTAACAGCGCCGAGGCTTCCGGCTGCGGAGGTCACCGCAACCTTTCGCTCCTGTGCAGTTAATTCATTTAATTTGGTCTGCGGACGGAGGATGATTTTTTTATTTTTCTGGATTAATTTTATTTTAACTCGCATAGGCCTAATTTATTAAAATATTAATTTGATTCACTGAATTTAATCTGATCAATTTATTTTAATAAAAATTTATTTAAATGGATGAGTTTAATTGCTGTAATTTTAATTTAATTTACAGACTGAATTTAATTTATATTTAATTTATTATGATAAATTCATCTGAATAACAATTTAATAAAACAGATGAATTTAACTAAATAAATTCAGTTTAAACTGACTGACCGTAAGCGCAAATCCAGTTGGCTTCCTGATCGCACCGATACTCCGCCCACGCCCAATTGCCGACGCCCTGGCCGCCCAGCGCCGCGCACCGCTCCTCCCCGGCCGCGACATCCGGCGCCGGGCGTCCCGGCGCCCAGTACGTGGATTCCACCGGCAGCGTCTTATTCCGCACGCTAAACACCCACTTGTCGTCGTCTGCATTGCGGCGCGCGCCGATCCAGTAGCGGTCGTCGCTGGTGTGGAAGCGGTAGAGGTTGCTCAGGACGTTGGTTAAAAAGAGCGACGTGTCGTAGTCGGGATTGACCAGCAGCGCGCCGCCGTTGTCCTGGCAGGAGACGGCGGCGTTGGCCCAACTGGTGGCCGTGAAACGCACCGTCTGGAAACACTGCCGTTTGAAGCTGTGCAGGAAGCCGGCCGCCGTCGCCGGCGTCTGCAGTCCGCATACTTCCGGACTCGCCGGCATTTCTGTCCATTCATAAAAATTAAATTAAAATTAAATATTAATAAAAAATATTTTTTTCTTATTTTTATTCGAATAAAAAGGAAGATAATTAAAAAAAATAAAATTTATTTACCGTCGCTGGCGAGGATTTGGAGATCGCAGACGCCGAGGAATTTGTCGGCACTCCCGACCGCCGACAGCGTGACGTAGCGGCCGACGGTGGGCGTGTCCAGGTAGAAGATGCCCCGAGCCGGGCGCCACGTCCTTCTGCAGGTTGCGGCGAAAGGTCAGCGACAGCGGAGGACTGTCGGCGGCGACGGCGGTGACGCCGGCCTGGGTCGGCTGCGCGTCCGACCGGTTGCTGATGCTGATCAGCACGTTGCGGTGGAATTGGTCTGTCGGATCACAAGTAGCGCTCAACCCACGTACACTTTACAACCACCATAACATCGCACCCTTTAATTACTAATTAAAATTAATTCTAAAATATTTATCAAAATTAACTGCGCAAAATTTATCACAATTAATCGTGTAAATTTAATTCTGAGTTGATTTAATATTAACAAATGCATGAAAATTAACTAAATTTAATTTTGGTAATTATAAAATCACCTAACTGCGTAAAATTAAATAAAATAAAATAGTATAAATTAATGAGCAATACACAGTTAAATAAAATTGCGCTTACGGAAGAGCCGCTCCTTGTCGAGAAGGACGGAGACAGCGTGGATGTTATAGGGCTTCAGCAGGTCAATCTGCAGCCAGGGCGTGCGCTCGCGGCGCGTCCAGGCGCAGGAGGTGGCGTCGTTGTCGACGGCCTGCCAGGCCGGGTAGTTGTACTGGCTGAACAGGGACGACTGCTTCGCCAGCTTGAACTGCGCCACGTTCGTCACTGCAGTGCAATTAAATTAAATTAAATAATTAGCGAAAAGTGTCGCTCCCGAACCTACCGCAGACGGGCTCCTGCGTGTCCCAGGTGCCGTTGATCAAGCAGGTGCGGTGGAAGTTGGCGTCGGTGGGGATGCGCTGGAAACCCGCGTTGCACTCGTAGACGGCCACGGTGCCGGGCGGGAAGGGCCACTCCACCTGCGACAGCTTCACGATGCCGTTCGCCGGCGCCCCCGGGTGCTGACACGCCACGCCTTACAAATAATAAAAAATTATTAATAAAAAAATCAATAATAATCAGCAAAATAATAAAACATAAAAAAATAATCGAGTCATTTAAAATTAATAACAATATAATTAAACATAAATCACATTATCAATTAAAACAGAGTAATTATGTACAATTAATTTAGTTAATTTATTTCGGTAGACAGTGATGCCGTTTATGCCGTAAACGTGACCAGAGATTCTTTATTCAGTTAAAACAGTCTACGCTCAGATGGTTACAAGGACGATAAATCGAGGAGAAAAATGAGCGTAATGTTTTTTGCTGGTGGCAAGAGCCTTTACACAATCCGTCCATTTGACTGATTTCTGCGACTGACCTTCCTGGGAAAAGACTTGGACCTCGCAGAGGCGCAATGAGGCGTACGTGTGCCGCTTGATCAGCACCTGCCGACCGCTGACGTTCCCGGCACAGGTAAACAACATCACGTTCTGCTTCGCCGTGGAAATCGACGGTGCCGGCTCTTTCTTACTGGCCGCATCCGCTGCAACGAAAATAAATACACAATAAATTCACAAAATATAATAAATATCGAATAAATAAATGCATAATAATCATAAACTGATAATAAATAAAGCACAAAAAATAATATACACTAAATAAGTAAAATATGTACACAATAACAAGTAAATAACAAGTAAATATGTACACAATAACAAGTAAATAACAAGTAAATATGTACACACAATAAATATTGGTTAATTAAATACATATCAAATACTACGTAAATAAACACATACTAAATCCTTGATAAATAAATGCTGGATAAATAAAATAACAATAATTAAAAATGAGAGTAGGCAATTGACTGAACCGGCGTGTTAATCCCGGTCTCACCTTCTTCGTCGGTGGCGGGCGCCGGGGTCACGGAGGCCAGGACGCAGGCCGTCTTCTCCTCCAGATTATTCCCGCCGGCGCCGGCGTCGGCCGCTCCGCCGACAACGGCCACTTCCAGGTCGCTGAGATCTGCCGCAGCAACAAGCAACACAAGTGAGTCGGCGAAGTCCGCCTGGGCAGGCGACCGGGCGCCGTGAAACGCATTTAATCAGGGAGCAGACAGAAATCGTTAGACACACGCTCTGTCTAACTCTGTACTCTTGATTAAAGCGGTGCCGGTTTTACGGTTTACGGCGGACTTCGCCGACTCACTACATTATCGCATCGGGCGCCGTCGTGCTGGTCACTTTCCATAGATAACGGACGCATCGAGGGCCACTTGTGCATGCGCCGCAATCACGCACTTCCCAGTCGACACAACGCGCGTCCTTACGCGACGCCACTATAACGTCAACGCTGTTCTTCCCTCTTAGCGCAGAACGCGCTTTTCTCTCACTTCCGCTCTGTTTAGCTGCATCTCACAATCAGCGCGACCGGCAATAATTTGTTTGTTGTATTTGTTCTTCGAAGAAGTGAGTGAGTGACCCGGTCTGTTCACGCTCTTCACTAATTTGCTCATATACTTTTCTCCATTGCCACTTTTACGAGGTCAAACTCTTGGCTAAAAGCCCACTTAATATGAATTAAAAAGCACTTGCAAAAATAATCATAAAACTGTAATTTAATTTGGCGTGTTCATTCGGTGGAAATTAGGCGCTGTGGCGTGTGTATATGTAGACCGGCTTGAATAGCTGGCAATAAATTGTAGTTAAAACTGGCGCGGTAATTACAGCGTTTACAGTGATGGAGTTGTGACAGGCATTAGCGTAAATTATAGTGTCTGCAGCCTCAATGTCACTGTCTGTCGCAACGCGGCGGACATCACTGGCAAAATCATCAGCGGCCAATTAAACGCCACCGCTGTTTAGCTGGGAAGAAATGCTCTTCAAACGACGACCGGAAGGATCCGATTTCATCTTGCGTTCGTCGGAGCCGCAACTATTTTAGAAACCTTGGCCGGCGCGCGGCCAAACGACTGTTAACTGTTAAGGCAAGTTCACCGCTGAGTACTTCCGGGATTCACTTTCACAACCATCTCCAGGACTCTAACAGCGCACTAGCGCAGCGGACGCCGATTAATCTTCCACCGACAAATAACGACTCTAACGCTTGCTTCGCTGCGGAATTATTTTTCCCGACATTTTTTCCTAATTAATTTCGCAACGGCTCATCAATAACCAAGCCGCTATAAAAGTTTAATTTTTTAAAATTCATTTTGATGATTTTTATTTTTTTATTTTATGTTAGTTGATTATTTTTATTTTTATTTTATTTTTAGCTGTGATAAATAAAAAAAGCAAGCCACAGAATGTTTTTTTTTGTTTTTTGCTTAATTTGTTTTCCTAATTTGTATTTGTTCATTTCTTTACGTTGTTCAATTTGTTATTTCAAAAATTGCAGAAAAATACTAAAAAGCGGCGAGCGTCTTGCGCAATGAAGAGTTAATGCGTTTCTCGACGAGAGCTCCAAGATCGGACCCTGGAGACGCCGGCACCGCGTCCACCTAATTGAGAATGCACTCTGCATCCGCATTGTTGATTCAAGACGCTCTCAGCGATGATCTAGCCGTCAGCGATTGCACAATCCCAATAACGATCAGCACGGCGAGCCGGTCTAGATATCTGTCGAGTGCATGGGAAATGCACTGATTACCGAAACGCCGGCCCGGCCGTTCTCATAACCTTACCGGCTTGCAGCCCCCTCGTCCACACATTATCTGTATGGCTGTGTTTGCCCCGCAACAACAGCATTATGCGCCGGATGACCCACATGTTTGGCTAATTATTATGAAGATTAAATTAGATAGAAGTACCTGTGGATGTGTCAGTGTAGAGCTTGACGGCCACGACGGGGTAGTCCCGCGCCAGCTGCACACTCCACTGCGGCTGGCTCTCCGTTAAAGTGCTTGAGCAATAAATCCGCGTCCCGTCCACCGCCAAATACGCCGCCGCCTGTTCGTTCATTACAAATCAATTAAAAAATTACTAGACATTAATAAAAAAATTAAACAAAAAAATTCCTGCAAATTAGCAAGAAATTAAATAAAAAAACTGTAATGAAAATTAATCAAGAAACAATTAAACAGAAAATTACTGCAATTGAAATATATTAAGAAAAAAATTAGATAAAAATAAATGCGAACATAAAATTAAATAAAAAAATCCGGAGTGACCGGAAGTGGTGTCCGTACCTCGTAGGCCTGTTTGGGGCCGGTGGCGCGGTTGAGCGGCGCGGTGAACTCGGTGGCGTTGGAGGTCTGTTTGGCGGGCTGGCGGATGGCGATGTTGATGGCGCAGGCGGGACGCTGGCCCAGCCAGCGCCCGCTCCGACACTGCCGCTCCGCGTCGCCGAACAACTCGTAGCCGGGCAGGCAGACGTAGCGGGCCAGCGGGGCCTCACCCGCGTCCGACAGGCTGATGAAGGCGTTTGGCGGCGGCAGCAGCGGCGGGCAGGCGGCGCTCCGGACGGCCGCCGCCCCGGCCACGCACAGGGACCATCCTCCCAATCCCGCCCAAACTACGGACAAAATATCGTTACATTCCATAAATGCCGCTAAAAATGGCTTGATTAACGTCTTTGATTTAATTTTTTATTTCTTTAATTTTCTTCTCAACCGACATTTTAAAATGAATAAACCGGGAAATAATTTCTCAGTAAATCTGTTACTAATTTTTCCCTGGTCACTTTCTTACTTTAAAATATTTTTTTAACCGGCATTCTGATAGAGATTAAAGCTTTGAAATAATTTCTGGTTAAGTTCGATAATTTATTTTGTAATTTCATTTCTGTTTGACTTGATAACCGGCATTTTAAAAACGATGTGAACTGCACAATAAATTCTGATTAATTTTGACGAGTAAGTTTTCCATTTTATTTTTTTTGATTTTGTAATTGTATTTTTTTAACTTCGTAACCGGCATTTTGAAAATGACGTGAACCGTGAAATAATTTTGTCTGCACAAAAATGCGGTATTTTTCCAACCACCGGCGAAGTTGGTGTTTGGTCAGACGCGCTGCTGCCGAATTTGTCCAAGTGTTTTTCTCATTGAATACCTGAGAAGCGACTGACACAGCATAAAAGCCCGTCACGCACCGCAACACAGCAGCCTCTCGAGAAACGGTGTGATTGGTAAGAATTATTTAGGGAATTATTACTACACACTCGGTGTAGTGCCTCATCAGCAGCGCCGACCAATTCACACGTCGACGCAATATGCATCTGACATTAATAAAGAACAACCTCAGCAGAAGCATAACGCGGTCAGCGCACGTAATTGTGGCTGATTGTCTCGCGAGATCTCGCGCGAACCGGGTTAAGATGCGCAACAGCCCCCGCGCTTCTTTATTGTCCCGCAAAAACGGCCAAAAAATCGTATCAATTCGGCGTTGTGCAAATAATCGATTAACACCGGTTGCGGCTAATTGTTTCAGAGCCGGCTTCTTGCCGGTTGCGGTAAAAATCGCAGTAATCATAATTGTGCCAGCGAGAGCGTTAATAGCCGGCGTTTTTTATGACGGCGCTGATCACCGCATCCCACTGCGAAACACCTCGTAAATGGCTTAACAGAACACAGCGGGCAGTCACGCACAGAAAGGATACAACAAGCGTTCAATGTAATTATTAATCCGCTCTCATTTCCAACCCACAAAAAATAAACCGCTCTTCTTTTCCTTTGTTAGAAAAGCGATCAGCCAATAAATATTCGAATGCATGGTCCAAAGTGCGGCGTGCCCGGCGAGCATGGCCTACTTCATTATTTATTTAAATTTGATTTTTATTTGAGAATCACCGAGCTGTTTTTGGCGCGAATCAACCGGCGTTTCCTGTCCAGATGCAGCTGGCGCCCCGCGGCGGTCATTTCAGGACACCGGCATTTTTATACTTACTTTTGAATATTTATTTTCAAGCGTAGAATAGAAATTTTGTATTTTTAATTTATAAACAAACGACAGCAAAATGCAAATTTAAA
>NW_026570558.1:0-44342 GCF_019649055.1 Paramacrobiotus metropolitanus | reverse complement strand
AGCTTACCTGACATTACTGATGAGCAGTTTAAAGCTGCCTTGCAGGATGCAAACAGGTGGCTGCCAGAATATACGGAAGATTTGAATAGACGAAGAGAGGCGGCCTTAAGCCGCATCACAGCGTCAAAAGCAACGGAAAAACTCCAAAAAAAACAGGCAGCAAATGAGCGCGTCACGCGCGGTGCCAAGGAGAAAATTCCAGCCCAGGCATCCGGTGCGATATTGGATGAACCCATATCGAAACTCCAAGCGTGGCCGAGAGCCAAACAGAACCTCAGTCGTCCCAGTCGGACAATAACTGATAGCGTTGTCGGCTGCGGATAAAGCGGATATATTCTGAGGGATCAGAAACAAGAGCAAGTAAAAGCATTCGAGGTGGAACAATGACATTCCACCCGGCACAGCTAAAATTACACAGTTTTGTGTCAGAAAAGGATTTTGAACAACCTGATGAGGACTTCCTTACCAAGCTAGGGAAGTCGATGAGCAGTTAGCTGCGGCAGAAACTGACCAGGACGTGGGCTTGATAGTCCGGCAAACTATGCCCGTATTGATCCAAAGTCTCCGCACGCTCATCGCATCTACAAAAACAAAAGTAGATGAAATGGGTAATACTATGTCTTTAGACGCTCGTGTAGATGCGGAACGAAACGAAAATTGAAATTTCAAAGATTTCAATGAAATGCGTATTAAATTTGAAAATGAACAAATAGAAAATGACAGATTGGCCAACGAAATACGCATTGCGAATGATAATTTGCACATGACTAAGACAAGCCAACAGAAATGCGGAGGCCGCATTTAACGCAATACAAGATGAGCGCGATACTTTAAAAGACACGAATCGTAATCTTGAAAAACAGTTGGAAGATGCCCAGAGAGGATCTTTCAAACGCGAAAGCTACGATTGATGGCCTCAGTGCACAACCAGCACCGGATTTAACGAAACAAATAACTGATTTGAACCAAAAGCTCTCGAAAGCTCAGAAAGATTGTAATTCTGAGAAAGATGCGCATAAATTAACTAATAAAAAATTTGACGGATGCGCAGAACCTGGTCACAAACTTACCAAAGATTTGGAAGATGAAAAGAAACGGGCTAAAGATGGAAGACTCTCTACAGCGTGAACTCACACAAAGCGAGAGTTCAACTGAACAATAAGTCTTCAGTCGGCCCGATGCATATTCCCAAGGAAAAGGATGATGCGTCCCAAAAGGAAATTGAGAGATTGCAGGGTCTGTTGACTACAGAGCGAGAGAATGTTCAAAAGGCCCAAAAGGAATTAAAAGATTCGAAAAAGGATAAAAGATGTGATAATTGTGAGAACGCGATTCAAGCGAAAAATACAGCACAGGCTGACGCATATGAAAAGTCTGAAAGGTGTAATCGGCTGTATGAAGAAAATGCGCAATGCCGAAGGGAATGGCATGAAAAACAAGATCAACTTACCAAGATGGAAGTGGATCTAAAGCAAGCGTTTGACGAACTTCGTCGGCTTCGAAATACAGATGCTGTTCTTGGCGGCGGTGAAGGATACTTTCAAAGGAAGCGCCGGTAGCAACAGGAGACGTATTACGTCCTCCCGCTTACACCATTTAATCCCCAAAATTTCTCGTCTATACGTGGATCAGCCCTTAGCTACTGGCAGTAATCCAGCTGGCATCTTGCGCAGGCCTAGGCAGGAATCACGAGTCGAATTCTCGGAGGGTCAGACCATGCTGCGTTCATCGTCAGAAAGTCAAATTCCAAGGAAACGGCACCTGCCAAACAGAGGAAAAATGGCTCAACAGACTTACGCCAGCAAATTCTGAAAAGAACAGCTGACGAATCTAGTCGCCAGATGCGAGGAACAGAAAATAGAGACAGTTCTGATACAGAAAATGAACTGATGGATGATGCCCTAATGGAGGATGAACACCGTCGCCCCAGTAGCACGACCAGTAATGAGTCCATGTCTAGAAATCCTCAGCTGGAGGAATGGCTACTAAACAGACCCAAATTTCGGATAGAACGACGCTTACACAAGAAAGCGTTGTTGAGCTTTAGCGAAAATTGTGGAAAAAGACAGCGATAAAACGGTAGGTGGCATGAAGCTACTTGCTTTGATGACGCTCATCCAGAAAAATTCAAAGATGGCTCATGAACGTCGAACAATGCAGAGCCACGAATAACTGGAATGATGAAACAACGTGTCGCAGAGTAATCGGTGCATTCACCGGTCCGTCTTTTCAATGGTTTGAAAAATTCTGGGAAGGACAATAAAGGCAAATCGTGGTCAGATTTCTTTAAGCCGGCTATTGTGGAGCATTTTAACGGTTCGCTGTCTAAAGCCGATATTCGCCGAAAATGAATAATCGCAAATTAGAATTTTATGAACCAGTCCGTGCCTACCTGGATAGTTTCTCCCATGGTTTGAGGAACTAAAAACATCTGACGAAGAGCAGGTGGAAGCACTCCTTGATGGCGTACAGGAACATCGGCCGGCATGGTTCCGTGAAATTTATAATGCGGCACCTAAAATTATGCGGAATTTGAGAAGAAGTTACAGGAATGCGAAAACTGGAAGCGCATGAATAAAGATAAGAAGACACCTGAATCAACTCAGAAAAAGCCTTCAGAACCGAGAAGCCGGCAATAATAATAATAATAATCGAATTATGAAAATCGAGGCGGCCGCGGTGGCTCGTCGCAGAGAGGAAATTATTATTCGAACCGGGGAGGCCGCGGAAGCAACAATCGCGGAGGATATTCACGTTCGTACACGGAGACAGTGATTCCTCAGCCGCAGAATTGGTGGTTCCTGTGCAGCCTGTCCTGAATGTCCCCAGCCGCAGTTTGTCCCTGTCCGGTGTTCCAACATACAATATGTTGAGCAACAACACCGGTGCAATTTGCGCAGACTTTCCTCAACCAATTCCTATGCAGGCTTCTATGCCTGTCCCAGTTCAAATGATGAATCCAATGATGCCGGTTATGCAGCCGCAATTCCAACAACCGGTACAGAATTTTGATCCAGCAGTACCAACAGAATGGCCCTGCGAATAACAATAATTATGATGGCGGTAATAATCGTGAAATTACCGAATAATAATAATAATTATCGCGGACGAAGTGGCTATAACAACAACAATAATCGTCAGCAAAATAACCAGAATTACCGGCAAAATCAGCAGGCCGGTAGTCAGCCTCCGTTTGATGAACGAAATATCCTGAAGGATAAATGGCGAACAAATCGCGGAGTCGAGATTTGCTTCCGCTGTCATGGTCTTCATCCTGCAGCTGGTTGTACGAATCAATTTGTACTTCGCCAGTATGAGCCATCCGCTGAATTATTGGCACGCTACAATAACCCGCAGCAGCAGATTAACATGATGGAGTTGGACTTACCGGCTGGTTTGTCTTCTCTCCGACGCCCCAGTAACAAAATGGAAGTCCAGGACTTTTCGCAGTACCCTCTAGCGGATCACGTGCCTGTTGCCGACGCTGGATGCCCAGGCTTGGTATTCTGTTATCTGACATAAATTATCAGAAAGTGAAGACTATGCTGGATACCGGGTTCTAGCATTTCCGTTATGTCTCAAAAATGGCTAAAGATTTAAAATTAAATATACATCGCTGTCCTGATCACATTAAAGGCAGGGTTGTACATACAGCGTACCAAGGAAGACAGCTGATCGAGCCGTTGTCGGGTGGTCACCATCCATGAATTTGGGATGGCTTTTGAGCATGCTATGCTTGTGAGTTCCACTTTGATAGGGACCACGTGGTTTTAGGTCTAGACTTTTAGCTACAAAGCCTTTTATACTAGATATGAACACGATGACTTGGCGTCTCGCGTAGACAGCCTAATGCTCCGGCATTTTTCCGTCGCGAAACTCACCTGATGTCGGATGTCATTCGCTCACGATTTTGATCCGTTAATTCCTGGGAGCCGTCTCCCGCAATCCCTGCGTTGATGTTGACTGAGCGCATTGGTGTCGCTAAGGAAGCAAAATTCGTGCCTTACGAATCTGCTCATTTAATTTTAGCAAAAGCAGACCCAGAAATCTGTATCCTGCACTTACAGAAGGCTAAGCAGGAGTGGCCGCGTCCAGTCCGTCGCCACCAGTGACAAAAGTGGTTGATGCCCCGGTGAAAACGGAAGTTAAAGAACTACACCAGTCCGGCGCCTCGACCAAAAAAAGGATCTGATCAGCGTGACGAAGAATTTGTTCGTAGTGTAGTACAGGAGATGATTCGTCAATATCTCCCGAGAGCAGCTTCCGCTGGATGAACCTGTTCGTCTGCAATTAAACAAGAAATTAAAGAGAGAAAACCCAGAACCAAGTCAAGTTCGTGGGGGGAGGTGAAACAATTGTAAATAGTATGAACCAAGTCAAGTTCGTGGGGAGGTGGTAAATAATTGTGAATAGTATGCAGTCAAGTTCGCGGGGAGAGAACAGGTGTCCTCCCAGCCGCCAATTAAAAAGGAAAAAGTTGTTCAGCCGTCACCGGCAGGCAGTCCGAGTACCTCGTCTCCGACATCGGTTAGTCCCGCGCCTAATTCCGGCTCCAGTCAAGTTCGTGGGGGTGACGATCCTTTGCAACTTCCCATTCAGATTTCCTCGGTAGACGCAGTGCTGAAGCAGCATCCTGCGGCGAAATACCTGTATATGGGCGTGTTAGATAAATCATCAAAGTCAGTGGAATGTCTGAGTATAGATAATAAATTGCTCAATGTCATACCTGTTGAATGCGACCGCAGAGAAGTCGATGACGTCCACGATTATCCGTCCTACATGGCACGCAATCCAGAGTTAAAGAAGTGGATGACGCCGATGGATAGGCCACAGGATAAACAGCTGTTTCCTTCAGAAAAAAGATTCCGTGATCCGCAGTTCTGGCGCGAAACTCAACAGCAGTGTGTTGATAGCCGGATGTGGTACAAAATGTACAAGAAACCGTCGCACGCTAATACGAATTTTACCAAGTATGAGATTAACAGATTCGTAATATGCGAAGGGATTTTATGTAGGGTACCTGATCATTCTGGTGCTTGCCCAAGAATTTATGTGCCGCACCAATGGCGACAGAAATTAATTGCCTGCTTCCACGAAATTTTAATTCATAAGCAAGCGTATGGCCGGCATGAAAAGCTATATCCGTACTTTGTGAAATTATTTTACTGGCCGGACTGTATAATAGAAATTGAACGGTACGAGAAGAACTGCGACGTGTGTCGAAACTCGATTAATGATCGCCGGCATTTTGAAACCTTGAAACGCACGGAGCAATTAAACGCACAGAAAGCTACAGGAAAACGTAAAGTTACCTTTTCTGTGGATAACCCGGCACCAGCAGGTGAATTTGAAAACGGTAGCTTTGTCCCTGCAGATGGTATGAAACCCATTAATATTGGCCCGTGTCCGGTCTCCTACGAAGATAAACAGGCGGAGAAGCAAAGAGAAATAAATTCTCAAATGATTAGTAACTCACCGCCGCCGAAGCCGTCTGAGTTCGTTTCGGAGGATGTCAGAGCGACCTACGATGTTGCGACAAAAATTAATATTAACGAACAGTGGGAAATCTGGAATGAAATACAGAAAAAGAAGGCATTGACCGAATCTGCAGCCGTTAATCCAGTACAACCCACCGTGGGAAACTACGAACCATCACCGGAAGGTTCGGGAAGGAATTCTCCTAGACGTAAAAAGTCCAGTTACAGCCGCAGAATTCGGCGGGAATATGCAGAAAGAGAGGCGGCAAGCCAAATGTCAGCTGAGACGGTGCAGCCGGCACCGGTGCTACAACAACCGACAGCTAAAAATTTGCCCAAACGATCTCAGGACGTCCGTGAGTCCACTGATATCCCGGCATGCGTGTATTCGAAGGATGTCATCGAGCTGGCGTACAGGGACGCCCATCTGAAACAGGCACAAGCACAGGTTGAAGTTAATTCGGTAGAACACGATATTTACCGCTTCGAGCCTGAACCCGGTCCAATTGACTGTTTTAAAATGGAGCTGTTTCCAGCTTCGCCGGTTATAATTCAGCCCCATTCACAGGGAATTATTCGTGCAACGACGTCGATGTCTGACGAACAGTTCATGGAATTTCAAGACGAATACCTGTACACCCAGCCGTTTCTCTACGAAGGAAAAATACCAGAGTCAAATAAAAACGCCGTATTACTCGATGGCGTCTTAACGCTAAATGAGTATGGTAATTGCCGAGTCTGCGTTGTTAACGTTTCTGACAAACCGCTGGTTTTAAACGAAGAAACCAACCTTGGCGAAGTCGCGCTTGTGGACGCAGTGTACCAAATGGACTCTCCGGAGTTCCAGGAGAATTGTCAAGAGGCAATTGGTGGCATTCCCAGTGTGGAAGAAGGTGTCTCGACACCGGAGAAAATAAATGAATGTGTGGCGATGCAGTTGCCGCCACCCGCCGTCAGTGTCGTTGATCCTGAAACCGAAGAAACGTTCGCTAAAATTAAAGTCGGAGACATTTGTCCAAGCAAGGAGGAATTAAAGGCTATATTTTATCAGGCAAAATCGGTCTTACCGACTAAAGCGCGTCCTGTGGGATGCTGTACCATTTATGAGCACTCTGTGGATACAGGCACAAGTTTGCCGGTTAGAACCCCTCCGTATCGCACGTCGTTCGAGGATCGAAAATGGCTCCAAGCTAAAACACAGGAAATGATTAAAGACGGTATAATTGAGCCAACAAATTCGGCATGGGGCAGTCCCATTTGCATAGTGAAGAAGAAGGATAAATCCCGGCGTTTAACCGTGGATTTCCGTAAGCTTAACGAAAGATTAATGGGCAGCAGTTACCCGCTTCCCAGAGTTGACGACATATTAAATGCCCTCGATAAAGCTACGGTTTTTAGCAAGATCGATTTAAAAAGTGGATTTTGGCAAATTAAAATCAAACCGGAAGACCGGTGTAAAACAACAATGGTTGGCGAAGAGTTCACGTTTCAATACAAAGTCTTACCTTTTGGAATGAAGGACGCGCCTTCGGCTTTCCAGCGCGCCATGGATTTGACGCTTGCGAACATGAAGTGGAGGAACGTGTTGGTCTTTTATTGATGACATTATTGTCTTCAGTAAAAACCTGGCTGATCATGTGCGAGACTTACAGGAGCTCTTCTTGCGGCTCCAGGAATGCGGCTGGACCATTAATCCTGAAAAGACAGAATTATTTGTAAATTCAATAACGTTCCTGGGTCACACGGTTGACCAGTTCGGTATCAGTACTGATCCAGAGAAGATCCAGGCGGTTAAGGAATTCGGCCCTATTAAAGACAAAAAAGATATACTGCGTTTCCTAGGTATGGTAGGATATTACCGCCAATTTATTAAGAATTTTCAAGAGATCGCTGAGCCGCTTCAAAAGTTGATTCCCAAAAAAGTTACCTTTGAATGGGGAACGGATCAGTGCAGGTCTGTGGAACAGTTGAAGGAGGCCTTGGTGACAGCGCCGGTCTTGGCTCGTTATGACCCGGAGGCTTTGTCGCGTGTTATTGTCGATGCAAGTACTATTGCTGTTGGTGCAGTCCTTATGCAATGTCCCAAGGATAAACCGACGGATGTGCCCACGAATTGGCGTCCTATTGCGTACTTAAGCCGCAAGTTGACTGAAACGCAGAAAAGGCTCTACTTCCCTACTGAGCTTGAGGCCTATGCAGTTATTTGTGCTCTTAAAAATGGAAGCATTATTTGTCTGATTATCAGTTCGAAGTACAAACAGATCACCAAGCGTTAGTGTTTTTAAATAATATGCGTGATGCCGCTGGCCGCCTTGGGCGCTGGGCGTTGTATATCCAGCAATTTAATACTAAGCCTGTTCACATACCTGGCAAAGAGAACGTCATTGCTGACGCCTTGAGTAGAAACCCAGGAGAGCAACCGGAACCCGACTCTGACGACTCAGACATCGAGTTTGACTATAGGCAAACCCACCCCTTCGCCGGTGATGCCGCGATGATCGAGTGTTGTTTCGCTATCCTGGAGAGAGACTATGTGGATATCCGCTTCGAGATGATGTCGGCCGAAGTTAAAGCCATCCCAGAGGAGGACATGAAAGCTTTTGATGAGGACAAGGTGCAGAAGTTAATTACTGACGATAAGGCTTCATACTGGGCTGAAGAGCAGTCTCGAGATGCGCGAATTGTCAGATGGCGGCTGCTCCTAGAAAATAGAAAGGAAAAGATGTCAGAGCATGAGAAATTACACCTAAATAAATTTGTAGTGAAACAGGGCGTTGTTTATTATAAGTTCGAATTAAACCGGAAGATCTATTATTGCATGTATGTACCTGTTCACTGGCGGCTTCAGTTCCTTCAGGATAACCATGATTCCCCGTTAGCAGCACACTTGGGCGTCCTGGCCACCTATAAAAGGATGTACAAATATTTTTATTGGCCTCGTATGTTTGAGTCTGTTAAAAGTTATTGTGCCTCTTGTCCGGCGTGCCTTGCACAAAATCCTCTTGCTACGGCACCGGCCGGTGCTCTCCAGTCCAATCCCACGGTTCCTCCTCGGTTAGTTTGGGCAATCGACGTTGCTCCGGCCCTCCCAATGACGGAATCTGGAAACAAAAACATAATTATTGCAGTAGATTACGGGAGCAAATATATAGTCGCGGAGGCAGTTGAGAGAAATGATGCTGCCACATTGGCGTTGTTCTTTTATCGCCGCATTCTAACAGTCTTTGGCATGCCTGTACATATCACCTCAGACCGCGGCAGTAATTTCATGTCAGAAATGTTTCGGGAGCTTCTCGCTCTCGCGGGTGTTGCTCACGCGCCGACGGCGTCAGGCCACCAGCAGGGCAATGGACTCGTCGAAAAACGAGTAGGGGAAATCAAAAAGGCGCTAGCGAAGTATGTGAACGAGCAGCAAAGCGACTGGGATATATTCCTCCCAGCACTTTGTGCGGCATTTAACAGTAAGGTTGTGGAGCGAACGGGCCGCTCACCATTCTTCATGATGCACGGCACCGAGATGCGCTTACCGATAAATAACTTCCTGCCATTCGAAGAGGATTTTGTAATTCCTGCTCATGTATATGTACAGCAGATGCAGCGCGGCCTTGGTGAGGCCTTGGATTTAGTGAATGCTGAAGAGTTTCGTCATAAGCTTAAAGATAAAATTAGATATGATGCAAATATTTCACATGTATCGTTTAAACCGGGAGATCAGGTTCTGGTGTACGTACTTCATCGGAAAGTGGGGAAGAATCCATCCCTTATGCCCCGTTGGACTGCTGGATGGGAAATTGTGCGTCAGTCAGGGCCAGTGCACTATGTAGTAAAGAGTAACCGGCGCGGAAATGTCAAAACTGACACTGTACATGTCAGCCGTTTGAAGCCGTATAATTTCCGCGACGTCGATACTATTCTGCAAGACGAGCACTTACCGAAGTTGCTCGATTGTGTGGAGAAGGAATGCCCCGATGAATTAGTTGAGGCGCCCGCGCCGCCGCCGGTGATTCCATCCGTTGATTCAGCATCGTCGCGCCTTGATGCTGAGTACGCTGAATATCTGGATAACCAGATGGAAGCGGTCCCGCTGCTTAAAACCCGCTCCGGGCGTGTGGTGAAACCTGTGGAAAGACTTGTGAATCAGAGCAACGACAAAAAGCGTAAAAGAGACCCGTCGGCTGATGCTAAAAAGCGCATGGCCACAAATGATAGAGAACCGGCTATTCCGAATGTATCCCAGCCGGGAGGGGGCCAATCTGAACTAGTTGCCCCGGTGGCCAATGATACTTCGTCTATTACCTGTAACGCAATGGAGATTGGGCCGTTACAGCCAGCAAAAACTGCCTTGCCTATTGTAGAAGACAGAATTCTTCCAGTCCCGGCTTGGGCACGCCCAATTGAGCAGTTCTGGCCACAAGGCGTAATATCCGATGACGCTCTTGACAAGCAGGAATTCTGGAGGTATCGCCAGATGGAGTGCAGTGACATGATGTTGTGGGACGCCGTTGTTGATGGAGATTGCACTCTTGAGGAATCTGCATACGCGGCCTGGCATCTCCTCTAGTTCTGAAAGTAAAAGGCATTATCTGCCATTACGGCGAAAGAGAGGATATCCAGAAAAGAATCCCTAAAATTTTGATCCCGTTTCAATGGCGTAAACTACTAGTTGAATCAGTACACCGTCGGTTGCTTCACAAGTATGGCAGTGCCATTTCGCCATATGACTACTTGTACAAAAACCTTCGGTTTTTCTGGCCTGAAATGAAGTCTGATTTAGCGAAATTTTGCCGAGTTTGTACCTTATGTAATCTGGATTAAAAGGCCAAGCGGCCGTGTAAATTTGTACATTTATTTTATTTTATTTTATTTTATTTTGGAACTCTAAGGATTGAAATTTTTACTCTCTACTGCATTAAAATTGCCTGGAAAATTCCCAAACTGTTTGTACGTACAGATTGTTGGTGTGTATTCGCCATTGGACAGTCCGCGATGACGTAGTTGCGTTCGTTGCCCTTTCTGCACATCAGCTGCATAGGGAAGCCGCTTTTAGCTGACCGCGAATCAGATTTTTACCTGCAAGATCAGCGTCATTTATTAACTCGCCTTCAGTCTTGTGCGAATTAAATTTCTACACTGATTTTACGCCTAACAATTTCTGATAATGTATCGCCCGAAAGTGCCAGCACATCAATCCTTCATGCATGAGGATACCACGAGTTCCTCGGAGGATTCGGTGCAGGTTTTGGCAGATGTCTTGGCCGATGTTCAGCCGCCAATGTACCCCGATCCTCACGTTGGATGGCCTGAACCAATATTTGAATGGTCCCATCTCATGGTGGATTGTGGCCTTCGTCCGTCTCCGCATGACTATGCCCGTGGAGGAAAGAGTTACATTCCTCCGTCTGGTTTGATTAATTGTCCCTACAATCCGGACAGAGACTATGTGGAGCTCCATCCTGACACTCGATTGCGTTTCCGCGGCAAAATTTACCATAATGGATCGGAGATGACGGTGGACAAATATAACCGCTTTGTTCACACTCTAGATTTGTCAAAGGATGCACACTATGCATTGTTACGTTACCTGCGTGTGGACTTCCGCCAAGGATGGCTCATCGGGCAAATTGTGTGTGAACTCCGTCGGAACTTCGGCGTCAATGTGGTGCGCAATCCTGTCGAGTTTCTCACTGCGTTGGATTATGTCCCAGGGGAAACGGGGGACCATGGTGCCGTGGTTACGCTCGTGGACGTGTATAATCAACATATAGAGGAATTGGTTTCCAATATTGATGAGGATCACCGCTTGGAGGCAGAGCAGCGTTATTTTGATCGTCTGAATGCAGCGGATCCGCGCTCGTCATCCCGTCAACAGCAGCAACTGCAACAAACTCGTTGGCTGTTACATGAAGGACAAGAGAAGCGTGGCCCGGGCAAACTTGATGCTTCAATCGCCAAACGCCACCGTCCGCGCCGTGATGATGACGACGATAATATGGGCGCTGCGGTGTAATGAGGATTTTCCCTGCAAATCACAGCCCTGTTTTAGTGCTCTCTTATTTAACGTCTGTATTTTTCGTTCTACGGAAGAGCATTACCTTTAGTGTTGGGCATGTTATTCTAAGTTTATAGAATCCTGTACAGAATCTGTTTTCCGTTTACAATTAGCTCTTTAACGTTATTTTTACAGCCTGTGCAATGTGCAGCTATTCTACGAATTAGCTTACCACTCATTCTCTGGAACGCAAACTTGGCTGTTCAGTAATAAATCAGTCAAAATAGACTTCTCCGGTTGTTTAAAATCAGAATTTGGCGGACAATCCGATGCAAAACGATTTTACCACACAAATGACAGTTTAAAAAGGTAAAGCCTTCACGTTTGAACATGTAAACAAATGATACCATGGCAACCGCCCGTGTGTTGTTAGATGTTAGGGCAGTGGCAGTCACGTAGTGCACAGCTGTTTCCGGTCTGCACAGCTGTAGTGTATCAGCGGTTTTCCTGTTTAGTCTTGCTTTTTTACTACAGCTTTTAAATTCTACAGACTTTGTCGTTATTTGTTCTGGTTTTAATCTCTGCCCTTTCATACAATGGAGATGGAATTTTATAAATCAGAGCGCGGGCGTATGATTTGTGCCGAGCAAGATGAGCAAAAGCGCCGTAAGTTTGTGAAATTTTCTGATTCTGTTACCTACGTTTTGGCGAACCAGGAGCGCATTTGTGAGTTTGTGCATTTTGGCGTTCGCTTGATGCTCCGTACATTCCTATCAGAGAACTGTGCAGGCTCTCTAACTCGGAAATCATGGCTTTGAATTTTGTAGAACCCGAGCCATTGGATTTTGAGGCTCAGGTGGCTCTGGAGATCGAGAACATCCGCAAGTCAGAGTCGCAGATGTATTACTTGAAGATCGGGTTTATTCTGTATCCCGACACTCCAGTTCGCCGTGAAGCATCTGAACGTCTGCGGAAGGAATGTGGTTTGCCATCCCTATTTAACCCGCCGGAAACTTCGCGTGAGCGTCATCAGCGCATGCTAGAACACAACAAGCGAGTGATGGAAGAAGAGCTTTGTTGTGTGGACTGCGAAAATAATGGTCCGGGTTCGTGCGGCCGTATGTTGTACACTTTGGACGATGAGCCTGTTCCAAATATCTGGGGATCTGGCAATCTGGAGGACTGGAAAGAGCCAGACTTAGATGTGGATGACTGGTGGGCAGAGCACAAACTGGATTTTAAGGATCCGGTTGAATTTTTGCCTGTGGATATGCTGTGGGTGGATGAAGACTTCGGCTCTGATCAGAAACCGAAGAAGAAGCGTAAGCACATCGTGGTGCAGCGTCACTCTCTGCGTGGCATTCCCCACAACTATTGGAAGTGAGGATCTTCGCCGATCGGCCGTTTGTATTTCTAAAGCACGGCGGGATGATCTAAACTGTATGCGCCCTTTTGTTTAAATCTCTTGCTGTTTCTTGCGCTTTTTGTGCGTTTTCAATGATGTCTCAGCGTGGCGTGGCTGATCGCGTACAATTTTCTAGCTGCCGCGTTGTGAATGCGTGTATGAACGCTGTTCTGCTCTTTTAATAGTTGTGATAGCAGCCCTAATCGTTAAAGGCTCTCCTTGACGTGAAATGGTAATAATACGACGGCCTTATGGTCATAATTTTGCTGATGATGTCGTATAATTTTTCTGGTGTTAAAGATTGTCAAATATTCAGTTTCGGAATTAAAAAGTGTGAAGTTCGGATATCTATCGCTACATGCAGCATACGCATTAATTCCGGTGTAATGAGCTGACGGCAGGCCTACCGCCGGGTGGCACTCTCATTTAATCGACTTCGCTGGTTACGAAGTATGCGGTCGCCAGTGTGGGCGGTTGCCATATGTTGATCTGAATGTATCCCAGTATGAATTTTTATTTTAATTTAATTGTTCACAATTACCGTAATCTTATTCCGCTGATTCCGCTGCCTTAAGTTTATTTGTGCAATCCGTGATACTGTGGTTATCTGTCAAATCACGATGACTCCTCCAGCTTCGGAGAAGAAGAAAGCGGCCAAGCAGGCGCTGGAGAATCGTGTTACGGCATGGACGGAGACTGTGGCGCAGAAGATGGCCGAACGCTCAGAAGCTCAACAACGTTTTGAGCGTGGCAGACTCGCAGTCAAGGAAGCCGTGACCAAGCTTCCACCTAAGGCTCCTTGAAGCCGTGTGGTATCGCGGAATGGATTTTCCTCGGGCAGATTCCGCACAGCAATGGTAGAATACCTTCTGTGGGGACAGCGTGCGTGGTACTACGCGTGGGTGGATTTTGTACGCCTTTTATTCTCTTATTTTGTATCCGTATTTGCTCGGCAGATCTCACATGATCGATCTTTTAGCTTTCTGTTTTTATGTTTATCGGGATTCGTTTAGTTATTCCTTGGTTTAGTTCTCCCTTTCCCTCGCTAGTTGTGTATCACTCGCACACTATTGACTTTGCGTTTTATTTTGTTGCGAGCTTACCTGGTTGTTCACTATGCAGTGTGCGAAGTTAATAAAGTTTACGTGGTCGCCGTCGCTCCTGTGTGTTGATAAATCTAGAATGGTGAAATACGCCACCGCTCGAGACTACACTTCCGTTAGCACATCGTGTTGCTTGGCATGTAGCCGGTCACCTGGGTGGGCAGCCTGCTTGCACATTTACCATGTTTTGTGGTTGCCTTTGGCGTTGCCCTTAATAATACTCTTACGTAGAGCGACCCCGCTAGTATAGTAGAGGCTTCCGTTGCTTCGTCATTGGAGGTCGGAGGTTCCAGTCCGCATAAAAACGCGATTTTGTAAATATCCTCATTTTTTTTTTTTTTTGGTCTTTATTTCGTGAATCGTTACATTCTTATTCGTGGGAATTAAAATGAGGAATATTGGCTGAATCACCGTTGAGAGGCGTCAATACGAGTACTGACACTGTAAGCAGTGTTATTAACGCTATTTCTGCCGATGACTCTTGTAGTCGACCGGTTAAGCTGTGAGGACAATACCAGGCGAATCCGTTTACCTACTGCTGGCCCTGGGTTCAAATCCACTAAAAAATTTAAAAGCATCTTTGTAAACCTTCTTTTTTGCGTCTTATATTGTTAAAATAGCATCAAATATGCGTTGCCGTTGACCGTTGTAATTTTACAGTCATTTCCGATGAGCGAATTCAAAGTTACTGTCGTAGAACAGCGTAGCATAGTGCTTCGCGCCGGTGAACTGCAGCAACGGGGAAATGAAACGGTTGCGGGTTCAAGTCCCTTACAGCTAATTTGCAATTTTGAGAAACTTACCTTTTTTTCGTTCTATATTTTTGTTTTCGTCTTGGGAAAAGTATTGTCAACAGTCCCCAGAATGCCAGAATCAAACTCAAAGAGCTGGGCGTAAAATTGTATACACACTCAATGGTTAACATTGCACTTGGCCGTATGTTTGTCTCTATTCGAATGACTTTGTAGTTCAGTGGCTATCAATGATGGCCATTCGCCTCATGTTCTACCTCCTAAACGGCTAGTCTTAACCTCAGGGTTTCATGCTGCATGTTGAAAACTACATTTTTCCTGCCCTATATTTTTGTACCATTGTGGGATGAAGAGTTAATCGTTTGGTGCCTTATTGCAGTAGGATTAAAATATACACGACATGGCGCTTCCGGTGTTGAATCTAACTCGGCTAAAGCGTAGAGCACCTCGTGGCGTAGTGGCTAGACTGAGAATCCATACCGACCCGCTTCTCGCAAGTCTAGAGTTCGAATCCCTAAAAGTTAATCCGTTTAATTTAAAAACCTTCTTTTTCGGTTTTCTATTTTTAAATTTATATGCAGTATTATGTTGGCTTCGAGATTGGTAATTTTATGGCCATTCCCGACGAGCGAATTTTAGGTTTAAACTTCGTAGATTGTAGTGGCGTAGTGCACTGAACTGTTGAACCACAACGACAGGTGCAATGAAGGTTGCGGGTTCGAAACCCCTTGAAATTAAAATTGCATTTTCTGACATCCTACTTTTTTGTTTCTATATTTTTACTGTCACTCTTGTGGAAATATTTCCGTTGTCGGCGCGAATTCTGTGTTCATGATGGTGGTGAAATCTTAAATTTATCAGCTGCTGCAGCGGTGAATTTTCACTATATTGTGAATTTTCGTAGTACAGCGCCTTTGGTGATTGCCAAATTAAAAGTAAAATGTGGTATAGCCATGCTAGCGTATGGGCAAGAGCAGGATTTAGTTGTCCACCTAGATGCAAGGTTCAATCCTGCGTGAATACAGATTTTGCGAGTGTTAAGAGTTTCTCTCCATTCTTTTTTCCTTTCTGTGGTGATTCCTGTTACTTTATTCCCCGGATGGAATAATAAAATTGTTTTTAGCATTTGATTCACGGGCGCAGGTGTGATAATTGATTTTAAGCTGTTAATTTCTCACACTGCACTGGAATTCACTGTCGTTACGGTTGCGCATTCTGTTACACCGATTTTATTGCGGTTATTCAAATGCTGCATAAATCCAAATTAAAAACTCGATTTAAGATCTGTCCGACCAGCAAAATTAATGACTATATGAGAATCTGTACGGAATTATGAGAATTGCCTGTGAAAACATTGACGAGATTAATTCAACGAGATCAAAAGATTAAAACAGAAGAAATAACAGTCGGCCGAATTTTAGAACAAATTATCAGATATGTAACAACCGCTGTTTAATCCAGATCCAAGTTCTCCTTCGCAGTTTTTAAGTTGGCAAGACGCTGTTCTAGAGCCTCACGGATATACGCGATATGTTTAGCATCCATCGTCGCTCGAGCCTTCAGCGTGTTTACCAGCGCCTTGCAGTTATCCATAATATCCTTCTCTCGTTCAACTTGTTCTAGTAATTTGTCGATTGCGTCGGGCTTTTTAATAGCATCCGGTTTTGCAGTGCTCACTTCATTGTCAGGCTTTTCGGCCTTCTCCTTGGTCTTCTGGCCTTTCTTTTCGGTATCCGTATTCTTTGATCGGGGGACATATTTAGGACGGCCGCCCATAGCTTTTAGTTGAGTGAGCGTGATAATTGGTTCTCTCTCAATGCGTCCGTCTTTGCTAGCCCGGATTACCAGATTTACGTTGGTGGTGTTGTTCTTCTCGGGCTCGATTGCGTCCAGCCGCTCCATGATGCCATCGACAACCAGATTCCCGTCTTGTCCCACGTAACCAAAGCTGCAATCGGCGACATGCTGTTTGGTCTCCTTGCCGTTTACGATAACCTTCATGGTGCCCATTTTGATATCTACAATTTAAATCACTTTGGTTAAATTACGGCAGACAACGTGATTTCCAGTAGGCGGCGTTGCTGTGCTATTTTAAAGTGTAAGTATCAAGGATGCTGTTTCGAAAAACACAGAAATACTCACTGATGGTCTGGGCCAGAGTGGTGCAGAGACAGCAACCGCGAATGCTTCGTAGCCATAGGTCGATGCAGCTGTCCACGAAAAGATTTCCGTAGACGACGACGACATGTTTCTGGTTAACCAGTTGGCGCAGCCCGCGCTCCAGCCAGTAGTCCACGTCCTGCAACTGTACGTCGAACGTACAGATCCAGTGTTGGATTTCGGTGCGTGACATGGCGTATCGACCGTGGTAGAGGATTACGCGAATCATCCGACGAAACTTGCTAGTTGTGTCGATTACTTTCGTCTCTGGATCGCGGTTACTTTTCACTTCCTCGGCCACCTCGAGCACGAAACGTCCATCGCGGCTCATCTTCTTGAGCAAGATTCCTGCGTTAATCGCGTCGCCGAGGAAGAAATCCACTCGTTCTTCCGTGAAATCATCGTGCATTTCCGCAACGAATTTCTTGATTGATGACATGTCCACATAATACCCTGTAATGTCAGCTTCAAGAATGCACGCGTGGGCTGCCGTATGCATCGCCAATTGTCGACGGTCTCGGATGGTTTCGTTTGGCTGTAGAGGCTCTGCCATGGCAAACTGAACTGATTCGCGAGTTCGTCCCTTCCAGTATTCATAGTGGGCAATCGCGTCTGCTTCCGGCGATGGTAGAGGCTCTCCCGTTGGTCCTATAGGCTGTCCTGACATGATGATCCAGTGAAATAATCCAAATTAAATGAAATAAACAAGAGGAATAGGGTAGTAAATGACAAACAGAAAATCCCGTCACCACAAAAGGATAAATATTGTAGGGTTCTTCAGGTTATCAAAATAAAATGAACAGCTGATATTTTCTGTGCTTGCAAACCGGCATTCTGTTGTCTGCCAGCCGCCCTGATATGGCAATGATATCGGAAACTGCGCAGTTTCCGGTCTGTGTTCCGAATATTTCCCAGCCGCGTGTTTTGATTTTGCCTTTCCTTTTTCGTATCCTTCTAACCTCCTTGACTTGTATTTTGCGTTGGAATTTGGTTTCTGCGGATGAAATTTACCGATCTCCAGCGAAACAAGCGGTATTCTCTGTGACTTAGTGCAAATGATCATAGTGGCTTCGAAATTCGCAAAATCCACTTGTCGCCTGTCAACCGCCTCATGGTGCACTCCGTGTATTTTGAGTTTTCGGTGTCGGTGCCAGTGCAGGTTGTTTGTTGTGTTTTCCTTGCACACCAATTTTCTTTGCGCTCTGAATCTGCTGGCATTTGTTTTATTTTTATTGTCCCCGTCTTCTTACGATTTGTCTCTTTCACGTTTTGAGAATGTCGCCTCCCGCAAAGAAAGCAACTGCGAGGAAGACTGCATCGCGTACACCGCGCCCGAGTCGAGCAACAGCGGGATTAAGTTTTGGTTACTCTCCGGACAGCGATGAAGCCCGTTCTTCGTCGCGTGTCACTCGATCTCGCGTCTCTCGTCGTACTTCCGCGCAACCAGTGTTTTCTGCGCAATCTTCTGGGTCATCGGGATCGGTGAGTGCAGCAGAGGCTCAGCAACCTTCAACGAGTTGGGCAGATGCAGTAGTCAATGCTTTGCAGCGCCGATATGATGCACAGCGGCGACGTACAATCTTACGACGCAATGCTGCTGTGGTTCGCCGCCGTGCCCGTCGGGGATCATTTCCTACCAGCCCCGACGTTGAGATTCGCCAGCCATCACCTAGGAAACCGCAGACGCAGGCGGAGAGACAGTTGGGTACTCCTGACTTGACTGAAGAGGAGCCTTCACCATCTGAGACTCCGTCGGTGCGAGCGAAGCGAGGTACCGCCGTATTTCCTTGCTGTTTTGGTTCCCTTTGCTTGATTATAACGATAGTTCTCAGGTTCCGTTATTTCTAGTCGGTTTTATCGACTTAAAACTCCAATATATATTGTTGCGAATCTGATTGGCGCTTTTGTGTGAAATTAACGGATATTTGGTTTGTGTCCTCGTCGCATATCTGTGATACAGTTAGTGGGGATAATTCTTTGCTCCGCTGGTATTAATGGTTGCTTCTTGTTATGTCAGATGAAGAGCATCTGCGTAAAGGCGGAATTTTATACGCGCCCTACAACCCGGATGCACCACGGCCGGTCTTCAAGACCAAGCAGACGGCTCGCAAACGAGCGCATTCCGGAGTATTTCCACGAATGGCTGTGGCGGATAACCGGGGTGAGCATCAGTTAGTGATTACCGAGGCTTATTTTTCCGGATTAAACAGATTTCATCGATATTATCCTCGTTTATACTTATCGCGGTTTTTGTTTACCAACGGAGCTCTAATTAATCGATTTGATTTGTGTACCATTACACGGTCCCTGCCCACGCCTATCGCCTTTGAATTGCGTCGCCAGTATTTATATTTGAACCCAGTTTTTGTTCGTCTGTTTGAAGTTCTGGACAAGCATCAGAAAGCGGATGCAGTTGCTCGTCACACGGCCAATGTATCTCCGGCTGTGGGAAGTGCTGAACCGCAGGCTTCAACTTCTGCTGGACCATATAATTTTCGCACTCGTGGGCAAAAGCGCAAGTACAAGGAGGTTTCACCGTCCTCGTCTTCTGCGCCAAGTGAAGTTTCCGTGTCGGATGATGGTGAAGATCGTGAGGATCCTTCGGCTGTGTTATCCCTGAGCAGAATGCTGATGTCGAAGCTGACGAGAACGCAGATATGGTCGTCGATTGCGATGATGACGATGGATCTGATTTTGAGAAAATGGATGTTGATCCGCTGCCATCTCTGCAGCCAGTTGTCCCTGCTGTGCCACCTGTTGCCGCTGTTGCTCGGGAAGACTCACCTGAATTTGCGGAACCAGTAGGCTACGGTAACCAGCAGCCACATTCTGATGAACTGTGAATTTGCCGCTGTCAGCTGTATTGCTTTAATTGCCCTTTCGCCATGATCTGACGATGTCTCCTTTTGTTTTAGTATTAAAAATTGCATTTAGTGTTTACCGTGTCGCTGTTGTCGTCGAAATCATACAATTTTATTGGGGTTTTTTGTCCGAATTTTTATTTTTCTAGTTTTACGCGCTTTGAGTCAATGAACTGGTCTTCATGTGTTGTATGTGCACTGCAGCTATCTGTGCCGAATCTTTAATCACACCTGGATAGATCTGATCTTCGATTACGTTGAATTAAAAGGATATAGCGCGAAGCGCTGATTGGTTGCTTCTCCTGCCAGTATGGAATCTGCCGCAGTTTAAAATTTCGTTCCAGCAGACAGGTATAAAATCACTTGCGCGTAGTGTGCAGAAATCGGCATTGTGGATTTTCGTTTCGGCCTTCTGGCAGCTGGATTTTCACTGTGTGTAGACTGTGATTTTGACGCTTTTTCTCCTTACACTTTTCGCGTTAAAAGGTCACTAGTTTTCATTAGTTGGGCATGCCGCCTATTGATCCTAACCGAGCTTTTGATAAGCTGGTTGACGCTATTTTTCATTCATCCTCCAACCAGCAACAACAGTATAATGCCGGTTATAATCACCGAGGAAGGGGTGGAGCCCGTGGTGCTTACCGTGGCAACTTTCGTCCGTACGGCCGAGGAAATCATAGGAATTTTGGAGACAATAACTTGCGTCGTGGAAACGATCATTGGCGTCGTAATGGCCGACCTCTGGGCGCACCGGAAGTTATTGAAGTACCTGATGGAGACGCTCACCCAGTTGCTCCAGTGGAAGCTGCCGCCGCAGACATGGAGGTTGACGACCCGGCAACCAAGCAGCGAATGCACCGAATCCGGTCCAAGGCAACGGAAATGTGGCTGCAGGTGAGCCCAATGGTGTCAACCCTGCTGTCAATCTACATGGCCCACCAGCCTTGAATGCCGTTGTCGTTCCTCCGGCTGTCATTCCACCTGTGCAGGCCCCGGCTAACGCTGAATTTCCCGGTTTGCCACCAAACGTTTTGCCGCTACCTGAAGTACCGATTGTCCGCGATGCCCGCGACCGTTCTCCGGCTGATCGCCCACGTGCGCCGTCTGCACCTTCCGGTCCTGTTGGTTCTGCCGAGCATAATTTTGTGCCTGGCTATTTGGCCCAACAGCAGCAGCGGGAATTGGATGCTGATCGTCGACGTCAGATGGCTGCGGAAGTTTCTCGCCGTTTGGATGCCGCTGCAGCGTCTGGCTCTGGCATTACTGGTCTCTTTTCATTGGCTCCCAGTGCTGGCAAGTAACCTTGACTCACCTTTGACATTGACCTTGGTTGCTTTCTTTGATCTCATATTATTACTGGCTTTGTTGCATTGCCTTGACTATTGATTTTGTTGCCTTTTACTGGTTTACATTATTGTATCAGTGCGCTAGTAGATTGCACTCACCATTTTGATACGCTTATTGGTAGCTTGTTTGTTGTTGTTGACATTTGTTGCTATACGATGTGATTTGTAGTACTCGAGAATTCGTAAGAATACTACTGGTTGGTTATCGCGGTCTCGTTCGTTTAATGCATAGTTCTACAGAGTTGCACATAATCACATTTTAAGATTTTAGTTTCACAATTAATAAAGCTTTATGCCGTATACCGTATATAAAACACCATCAGACTACTCAATCCCTCAGGAACACGCTAACCACAACTTCCGGTCGTAAGTTCTGTGAGGATCGGCAAGAGCTAGGACGATTGTGTCACGAGCAAACCTGTATACTAAGCGATAATCCGGGAACAATTATGCACTTCAGTAGGAACAAGTATTGCTGTCTCTTTATCCAATTCACATCACAGTTCACAACACTAGGAAATCGTAATTAGATAGCAGTCTCAGAAGCAAATCTCAGACTAGTAACCTTGACTCACCTTTGACATTGACCTTGGTTGCTTTCTTTGATCTCATATTATTACTGGCTTTGTTGCATTGCCTTGACTTTTGATTTTGTTGCCTTTTACTGGTTTACATTATTGTATCAGTGCGCTAGTAGATTGCACTCACCATTTTGATACGCTTATTGGTAGCTTGTTTGTTGTTGTTGACATTTGTTGCTATACGATGTGATTTGTAGTACTCGAGAATTCGTAAGAATACTACTGGTTGTTGGTTATCGCGGTCTCGTTCGTTTAATGCATAGTTCTACAGAGTTGCACATAATCACATTTTAAGATTTTAGTTTCACAATTAATAAAGCTTTATGCCGTATACTGTATATAAAACACCATCTAAACTCAAGCGGCACCATGTCAGTAATTCATAGTTCGCCTTCCTGGATCCTTGGACCTCCGCCCTGCCAAACCCGTGGACTTCCGGATGCCTCTTCGCCAAGGATTCCACACTAACCCTCTGGGAATCGCGGCGTACAGTCACATTGGGCATCGGATGGACGCGTGGATTGTGCGGTGGATCGGGATCAGGATGGATGGAAGTGCACAATCGCACTGGGATGTTGCGGGATGGGTTGTTTATTTTGGCACGGCCAAGCATCGTTCGTGGGGGTGACGTATGGGAGTAGGATCATACGCCGGATGTACGTACGGATGCTGACTGTCCGCCTTCCACCTGCAACATAACGGATAATCTAGTCAATCAATGCTGTGATTTGCTGTTCTCTTTTACTAGCGATGTATATGATGTCATAACGCAAAGTCTATATAAGTTCTTGTGATGCCTAATATCGGAGGGAGTAGTCTGAGATTTGCTTCTGAGACTGCTATCTAATTACGATTTCCTAGTGTTGTGAACTGTGATGTGAATTGGATAAAGAGACAGCAATACTTGTTCCTACTGAAGTGCATAATTGTTCCCGGATTATCGCTTAGTATACAGGTTTGCTCGTGACACAATCGTCCTAGCTCTTGCCGATCCTCACAGGACTACGACCGGAAGTTGTGGTTAGCGTGTTCCTGAGGATTCCTGAGTTCCTGTGTTCCTGATTCGTTCGTCTTATTTCCACCATAGTTCTTCTGTTACAGTTTGAGAGTACGAGTGCCTACCGATTGAGCATTACAGGCGTGGAAGAGTAAAGATGTTCATGGAGCCTTAACCGGCGTGAACGCCTTAACGGGTAATCCTCGCGTCTCGAGACTGCTCTTCAGCCCAGTATGAAGCCCCCCGGTGGGCGCCATGTCGTGTATAAGCGTTCACGCCGGTTAAGGCTCCATGAACAATCTTTACTCTTCCACGCCTGTAATGCTCAATCGGTAGGCACTCGTACTCTCAAACTGTAACAGAAGAACTATGGTGGAAATAAGACGAACGAATCAGGAACACAGGAACTCAGGAATCCCTCAGGAACACGCTAACCACAACTTCCGGTCGTAAGTCCTGTGAGGATCGGCAAGAGCTAGGACGATTGTGTCACGAGCAAACCTGTATACTAAGCGATAATCCGGGAACAATTATGCACTTCAGTAGGAACAAGTATTGCTGTCTCTTTATCCAATTCACATCACAGTTCACAACACTAGGAAATCGTAATTAGATAGCAGTCTCAGAAGCAAATCTCAGACTAGTAACCTTGACTCACCTTTGACATTGACCTTGGTTGCTTTCTTTGATCTCATATTATTACTGGCTTTGTTGCATTGCCTTGACTTTTGATTTTGTTGCCTTTTACTGGTTTACATTATTGTATCAGTGCGCTAGTAGATTGCACTCACCATTTTGATACGCTTATTGGTAGCTTGTTTGTTGTTGTTGACATTTGTTGCTATACGATGTGATTTGTAGTACTCGAGAATTCGTAAGAATACTACTGGTTGTTGGTTATCGCGGTCTCGTTCGTTTAATGCATAGTTCTACAGAGTTGCACATAATCACATTTTAAGATTTTAGTTTCACAATTAATAAAGCTTTATGCCGTATACTGTATATAAAACACCATCTAAACTCAAGCGGCACCATGTCAGTAATTCATAGTTCGCCTTCCTGGATCCTTGGACCTCCGCCCTGCCAAACCCGTGGACTTCCGGATGCCTCTTCGCCAAGGATTCCACACTAACCCTCTGGGAATCGCGGCGTACAGTCACATTGGGCATCGGATGGACGCGTGGATTGTGCGGTGGATCGGGATCAGGATGGATGGAAGTGCACAATCGCACTGGGATGTTGCGGGATGGGTTGTTTATTTTGGCACGGCCAAGCATCGTTCGTGGGGGTGACGTATGGGAGTAGGATCATACGCCGGATGTACGTACGGATGCTGACTGTCCGCCTTCCACCTGCAACATAACGGATAATCTAGTCAATCAATGCTGTGATTTGCTGTTCTCTTTTACTAGCGATGTATATGATGTCATAACGCAAAGTCTATATAAGTTCTTGTGATGCCTAATATCGGAGGAGTAGTCTGAGATTTGCTTCTGAGACTGCTATCTAATTACGATTTCCTAGTGTTGTGAACTGTGATGTGAATTGGATAAAGAGACAGCAATACTTGTTCCTACTGAAGTGCATAATTGTTCCCGGATTATCGCTTAGTATACAGGTTTGCTCGTGACACAATCGTCCTAGCTCTTGCCGATCCTCACAGGACTTACGACCGGAAGTTGTGGTTAGCGTGTTCCTGAGGGATTCCTGAGTTCCTGTGTTCCTGATTCGTTCGTCTTATTTCCACCATAGTTCTTCTGTTACAGTTTGAGAGTACGAGTGCCTACCGATTGAGCATTACAGGCGTGGAAGAGTAAAGATTGTTCATGGAGCCTTAACCGGCGTGAACGCCTTAACGGGTAATCCTCGCGTCTCGAGACTGCTCTTCAGCCCAGTATGAAGCCCCCCGGTGGGCGCCATGTCGTGTATAAGCGTTCACGCCGGTTAAGGCTCCATGAACAATCTTTACTCTTCCACGCCTGTAATGCTCAATCGGTAGGCACTCGTACTCAAACTGTAACAGAAGAACTATGGTGGAAATAAGACGAACGAATCAGGAACACAGGAACTCAGGAAGTCCTCCATCGGCAAGACGACGATTGTGTCCGAGCAAACCTGTATACTAAGCGATAATCCGGGAACAATTATGCACTTCAGTAGGAACAAGTATTGCTGTCTCTTTATCCAATTCACATCACAGTTCACAACACTAGGAAATCGTAATTAGATAGCAGTCTCAGAAGCAAATCTCAGACTACTCATTCCGATATTAGGCATCACAAGAACTTATATAGACTTTGCGTTATGACATCATATACATCGCTAGTAAAAGAGAACAGCAAATCACAGCATTGATTGACTAGATTATCCGTTATGTTGCAGGTGGAAGGCGGACAGTCAGCATCCGTACGTACATCCGGCGTATGATCCTACTCCCATACGTCAGGTCGGAAGATGTATGGTCCATTTGAGTCATTTCGTAAAGCCACAAATATGTCGGGTGACTCTCTGCTATCAGAATAGTAATTCTTGTCAAGGTTATAAAACCACACCCGCGATGCCGATATCCACCATGGCGGAATTTTGCTGCAATCAAAATCGACAAAGAAATCGTCACCGTCAACATCTTGAAGATATCCCAGGTAGTATAAACTATCCGATATATGAACAAGGACGGGATTTTTTACGTTAAAACGATCTTTTTACAATCGTCTCCCACCCGTAAAGTATGCACTAGTGGCCATTTCTGCCAAGGAAAAAACAACGGCCAAAAGAGAAACGACGGAAGCATCGCTCTGCTCTTTTGCTTAGTACTCATCGAACCCCGGCTACCGGATGGCAACCACATTGCGTCGATCGAAACGTCTGCTCAACGCTTTACCGTCTCGCAATCGACAGTGGGATGGGAGGGATGCAATATATCTATCTGGGATTAAACAGAGAGAAAACATCCACAGACAACGACAACATGGAATATTGCACGAGTGGAGGTAATCCGAGCCGGTTGCTTAATGGGAAATAAGCCACAGCAAAAACTCGTATGTGTATTTTAATAGGCATTAGCCATCAAAACAATAAAATGCAGGCGCGGACACACTACTTCACGGTTAAAATTTAAGCATTAAAAAAACAACCAAAATCTCTATCCATGCGCGGGTTAAAAGGTAAAGTACTTAACACAGCAGTAGCGTTGCCCTTAACGACAGCCAAACTGAAGCGTTGCTTGATAAAAGCAGTAGAACGCGCTTCTCCAGTCAAGTCACGAATTTTTTGGGCCCATAAGATGTACCAGTTCAGTTAAAGCAAGGTCGAAAACACCAAACGTCTCGAACACTAACGGATAAAAAAGTAGATGCCGATTTTCCAGCGAAGAGTACTTCCGTCGCTTTGCATTTTTTGCCAGGTGAGCAACACTTCCCGCTTTCTTCGAACTTCCGTGGACATGGGAGTCAGCTACCGTACACCAACTTGTAACGTCCCATACAACTGACATCCCCTGACGGACTGGGATAAGCGTTATGCCGTCAGGACGAATCGCCTCGCTTTGTGATAAACCCGTCGGTTCCAGTTGACATGGGAATCCCGCACTTTTGCAACAATTTTTCGTTATACTGTTCATTTCCCTATGTCTGGCCCCTCTTCCCTTCGTAGGCTTATTGCAAGAAAGCCCGTGAAGGCCATGTGGTTCCACTAACTTCCCGCACGCCACGCAGTTATGTGCCGTAACAGCTGGTAGTCCGAAACGTATATTGTTAAGTGTTGTAAGTAAAAACTCATATTGTTAAGTGTTTTATCAGATACCAGTTCAAAGTTACCCGCGTGGGCGCTCGGTTGGGCACCTATAATAAGTAAATGGGCGATGGCCGTACCAAGCGTGCTTCAACAGTGGAAAAAATGCACCTTCACCACTGTAATTGTGATCGAAAATCGATCGATATTTTACGTTACACATGTTACGGTATGATACACGTTAACTGCGCTGGATTAAATTGGCTACGGCAAAGCAAAGAACGATGACCTTTCACTATTGTACAAAGTACGGATTTGGATTTGGGCGGAACTATTCGGTGCAATTAATGCCATGAAAGGCAGGGCAAGAACACTTACTCCATTATTACAACAGCAACAGAAAGTTCAATGAAAGCACTAAGTGGCTGCAGAGGTAAATGTAGCAGTTTTACTCGCAAATCGACGTCATCTTCCGTCGAATAAAGTAGTATGTATGGCCGGATTTGTGTAAAAGAAATCAGCGATAAACTGCACACATAATAATTATTATAAACGAATGTCTTAAAATTCTTTCCCTCCTCTTGCGACAGTATTCCGGAAATGTTTACGGCTTAACGTAGTCTCGAGCAAGAATCGTTAGACAGATGTTTCCAAAAGCAAGGCTGTCGAAATTTCTTAGATCCGGAATCCGAAGTGCTGGTTGACGAATTTTGTAACTGCAAAGCAGCGTAAATTTAAACAAACTGTACGTGTCAAGCTGCCAGCTGACCATTTATAAGGAATTTACTAGTCTAAGTGCTGCTTGAAAAGCTCCCATTCTCTCCCCGGATATGGTAGTTTACGGGCCCAGCCACAGTGCCGTTTCCGCAGCTTTTCTCTCGTAAACGCATCCACCGGGGGGCAACATTGATCTAGTGCGTGCATCAAACGGAGTGCGCTTTCTTCACTGGTCTCCGCGGAATCGAAACTCAGATGGGGGATCTTGATACTCAGACTGCATGGTGCACTCGAACCGATGAAACCCGGCATCCGATCTGCGGCATAGTATGGACACGTTTCCTTAGCGAAATTCACTTCAAAGTGCACAGTATACTGTGAAAGCACCAGCTGACGACAGACGTTCATCATGCGAAAGGGTAGCAAGTCACTGTAAAGAGGCGCACTGTCACGGTTGCTTGTGCGGATCCAACTATCGTGGGAGAACATAACCGGGGACGGTCGACTAACAGTGAGCTCGCAGTGTTTCACCAGAAGCTTAGATAAATAAACGTTGCTCATGGTCAGCATGGTGGCGGTAATATTCAGAAATGCAGCAACATCATACGTATTGGCAGTGACATGGCTCAGATTAATCAGTGACAAGATTTTGGGGGCACGGCTGATGGCGTGGGTCAGCACAAATCCGTAGTGGTATCGTTTGACGGGTTGGTCGAATGGCGGTATGCCACTAAAGTCAATTGTCACGCATGCTGGCCAACTGCTTTCCGACAGTAACAAGTTCCACAACGGGCACACTCTATAACCAAGGGCAGCCAGTGTATGTATAGCGAAACTGAATCACGTTCAATCAAACTAGGGTGACATTATCGACAGGAGCGCAGCGAAGGTCCTCTAACTATACCAAAAAGCAGAAGCAGGTCTGTCTGCTACGGAAGGCTCCAGCAGCGTCACCCAGGACATATACTGCGACTTTGCCTGGCTGTATGCCGGCAGAAATGCAGTGCTGCTGCTGATGCCTGTCTGCTGCAAAATTCCATCAATGGCATAACAAAACTGTGAAAAACCGCTTATTCAACCTGAATCTAATCAACGTGTTGAGCCGCTGCGCTCCGGTCTGCTGACGCACTGCAGCGCGCATTTTTCTAGTATAACAAAATTCTCACCTTTTTGCCACAATCTGGGAACGGATGTCCAAATAAACCAGGGTTTCCTTTGCGACGTCGATTGAAATACAATTCAATAGACATTCAGCTTCATCTGCAGGTAAGATTCAAACGGTGGTACGCGAACTGCATCCGTTATACATGCACCAAACACCATGATTCACTGTTTACACAAAAATAACTAAGCACAATTTTGTGTTACAATTTGGGATACAGATTTTTCCGTCGAATGAGCTGAACAAAAATTCAGTTATAATTAATATGTGGCAAATCCCGAGTCGGGATTTACGTGCACACATTTACTGCACACTGTACAGACGAAAACTTCCCTAGGCAATAGCATTTTTTTGCAGGCGTAGTGTGTCACGCGGACCCAAATCTTTTACTCCACTACACATTTTCGCACGCTACCTTTGGTTGTAAATTTGAAAAAAGACTCGTTGGAGTTTCAGTTAATCGGTATTATGGGACAGAATTCTCCTACTGAGTAGGTACCTGCTGTTGTCGGTGGAACAGTGCGGAGAAATTTCTCCTTGCCACAGCGGATAACAAGATGTCTCTTGAAGCCGGTTAAAAATCGTTGAACAGGCTTTGAACTTTTGCACTGTACCGCATCAGTGCGAGTGAAGCGCGCGAAGTAATATTCCGGTCGTAGAGGATGAAAGCATCCTCCATGGGCAATAAGAAATATTATTTCGTTCTCCTTAATTCGCACAAAGATTCGATCCATAAACTCATCTGCAAATGGACTGCTGCCAGCACTACGATAAGCCATCTGCGTCAGAGCGCAAATAACGTCTTCATCGATCCCTGCGATAACTTGCAAATTTTCCAGTCGAATCACGAACTTTTCGACATCCATGGTGCCAAGACAAGTTTTGTGTGGCAATAATCGTAAAAACGGTAAGTGCCTAACAATCTGCCAGCGATGCACGAGATGCAGGGAGCTAGCGTTGAGATTCTCCAGCGAATCGGTAACACGGCACAGAAATAAATTGTAATTGTGGTATAACAATTCAGCCGAACGGAAAATGTACGGCCCGTTTGGGTTACTGCGCAACGCTACAAACATGTCTGACTCGCCGTTAAAAGGACCGCAGTGCACGTTAATGTTGTAGAACCACACACGCCATGCCGGTATCCACCATGCCGGAATCGTACTGCAGTCGAAATCGACGAAGAAATTGTCGCCATCGACATCCTGAAGATATCCAAGGTAAAACAAGCTATCAGTTACATGGACCAAGACTGGATTTTGCACGTTAAAACAGTCTTTGCGCATGCGTCTTCCACCCGTAAAGTATGCACAAATTACTGGCATTTCTTACAAGATTACAAGAGAAAAAACGATGCAAGAAGCATTTGCAGAAAGAGAAACGATGTGAAGAGAATCTTCATGTTATTAATTGTGAATGTGTGCTTATCATCGAGTAACAAATGCTCGTGCCGTGACAAACAGACTGCGTCGATCGAAGCTCCTGCTCACCGTTTTACCATCACGGGCTGAGAGTGGGATGGGCGGTGCACAATCAATCGATTCGAGAAATCGCAGAGAAGACACCTCATCAGACACCAATAACGAAGGATACTGCCGAGTGGAAATCGAATCGGTTGTTTGATAGAGGCAGCCAACAGGTCACACTAAAATACATATAAAAAAATACAAAGAAACAGTTGCATATGTACTTTGATAATGGCAATGCTATCTCTCTTTGTTCTTCAGAGTTCTTGAACTTTTAGCGATTTCGTTTGATGTAAAAAGCGCCTCTGGCAATCACACTGTAAGTACTTGTTCTAACAGAGTTGATTTTGATTTTACTATTGCTTCAACACGGAAGAAAATTAACCTCCACAATTATAATTGTAACAGAAAAGCTGATACTGTCCAAAATTAATTTTCTACTGCGTAAGTTATCGTTTCTGTTAGACCTCACGCGCAGAGCGCTGAATAAAGATAGCTGTTGGAAAACATGGACCAAAGGAGTGCAGGATTACTGTATTACTGCATTCGAACTGACGGAATTGTGATTCTATCCGAAATACAGGAATTTCAGTGCAGTTTATAACATCACAAGCAAAACAGAAGCACTTTTTCGGTTGTTACATTTACAACAGAACGCTCAACGAGAATATGTACGGTAGTAATTCATTGCGGAGTGTTGCAGGAGAAGCAGAGCAGCCTTAGCGCCAAATCTACGTCACCTTTCGTCTGGTTACGGACAAACCTTTTGCCAGGCCAACGTACAGGCCGCAACAAAATACAATCGTAATAAGGGATCAAACAACATCTGCAATCTGCAGGGATTACAGATCCAACGAAATGGCCAGAACAAAGTGTTTCTTCGGCAGCCACATTCTAGCATAAATTGCTGCGGCAAAATACACGGCTGCCGGTATCAAGCATATTGTGATGCTGATCACCGCAAACGTGAGAATCAGGAAAGGTTTTACGGTTTACCGCTTCCTTTCTCGGGAACCTCCTGACTAGAATTTTCTTCGCCGCACCGTTTCCATCAACCGACGTGCCGTGCGTATCATGGATTGCTGCATCCCCTACAACACGGTGGTTCCGTTCGGCAAGTTTATACACCAGAAACACAGAGGTCACGTTGATGAAAATCAGCGGAACGATATGGTTCATCCACACTTCGATTTTGCTCCACAACGGAATGGCCGGAGTGTTAGTGTGGCATCGGTACATAAAATCCCGTCCAAAATACAACGCATCTAATACAACTACCTAGTAGTTTAGATCAATAATTGTAGAAAAAATGGATAACCACATGACTGAGTAACCGTGGAGTCCAAAGTACAGTCAATATCTTAGTCAAGTAATGTTCGTGTCTAGTAATAAATCAAAAAATCAATAATATAAAATAAAAATCAATAAAAAAAACTTTGAGTTCGACTTCTGGTTACATGTTTTGGCTTTTCATGGTTTTGAGTTTGGTGCGCAACGTAGAACCTTTCATTTTTTTAAAGAGGTTTATTTTGCTTTAACTTCAGGTCCGTTTTGTAAGTTTCGACCCGTTAGTAACGGGTCGAAACTTGCAAAATAAACCTAGGTCGTTACTACAAAGAATTACTGAACAACCTTTGGTATGTATATGTTGCTTTTTTTCAATGATAGCGGGGTTTATGCACTGCAAACATTAACATTAAATTAAATTGGCGAAATTGTTGCCGGTGCTGCCGGTGTGTCGTTCCAATTGGCCCTTTTAGTCTACGCTTTGCACTTTACAGAATACAGCTGGAAAAGCGGCCAAAATAAACTTTCTACAGCCGTTCGAAGCATTTATTTATTCGGCTGGACAAAATCATGTCAAAATGTTGGCCATAACCCCGGACGCTGTCATCAGTGTGACATAACGTAATAATATAAACATGCACTGTTTATATTATTACACTGCTTAACTCATCTATTTTTTGCGGAAAATTCCGCTTTTTTGCAACTGCAAAAACATTTATGTTTTTTTGCAAAACACCGCGAATTTTTTATTCGCCGCAGGCTGCTTTCAGCTTCATTGTTTTTTATACGACGACATCGCAAATAAAATCAGTACAATATTAGGCATCATTTAAACGACTTGCATCTGCGCTTAACTGACATTTTGCTTAAATTTTCACCGCAAGTTCGTGTTATACAACCGTTTAACAGCTTTGAAGAATGCGCTTTACGTGGATATTGTTTATGGGAATGATGTGCGCGCTGCTAATCATCTTTACCGTGCCTGTACAAAGTGAAAAGGAGATGAGTGAAAAGGAATTTGAAAAGGGAATAAAGCTTTTGCGCCAGACACACGGAAAGCCTTGGGAAAAAGATCAAGACAAGAAGAAGAAGCCTTAGGTATGCCCGCCACTGACATATAATGACCATGCGTATTCACTCAGAGTACACATAATTTCATTTTCCTATTGGTTAGAGATTTATCTAATTTGATTTATGGTTCATTTTTACGCCAGCCTAGCTGTGAAATAAAGATATTTCTTGAATCTAGGAGGTCAGAAGCTTTGACCGGAGGGCATTCCATAAAACTTACTTGGATGTTTGGACGAGATGATTCGACAAAGTTAATGTTTTTACGTATTATACAATTGTCTTCAACGAATTATCATTAATGGGTGTGGATAGTTCATTGTACATTTCTGTAGAAGGCATAAAGCCAAAAGCACTGCCGTTGTTTACTGCTATCTTGCGACCGATGGCAAACAAATGCGATAAATACTCCCCAATGGTTAGTCAGTAAATAATTCAGTAGAACCAGCATGGATCGGATGTCCGTGTTATGATGTCCTCTCCCTTGCAACATAGGTACAATTCTTGACCCAGTAGTTTTATGTTTCCCAACATTGGGTAAGTCTGAATTGCAGAATTCAAGTCTAAAACAAAATTGTTGCAACCAGGTCTTCTTATTCTTCGATTAAAATAATAGATGCATGCCAGCCGTTATCATTTTACAAAGTACAAAAACATCTCAATTCGTTTATAACAGCTCTTTCGGACTGAACCAGCAATTTTCATATGTAATTTTAGGTATGGCCAAAATTATATTAATGCCGTCAAAGCTTAAATAAAAAAATAGCATCAGAATAAGCATTTATTAAAAAGAACTTAAGAAAACACTTGCCAAAAAAGAAGGGGACCCACTGCCGTCGAAGAAACGCATGGCCTGTAGTCAGTTTAGGTAGAAATGGGCAAGAATTGACAACTGAAGATTACCAAAGGGAATATTGTCGAAGTTGCGCAAGTCCAAGTTTTCCCACGCTTCCGTTTCATCAGTGTTACCCCATTCCAGCACTCCAAAACTGCAATATGCAATGATAACATACATGTGCCATGCAAACAGAAATCAAGCTTTTGTATAATTCAATAGAGTGCAATATGCAAGCGTACCGAAGTTTTTGGCATTTGATTCGAACATCGAATCGCATACTTACAGTTCGAGTAGTCGTCGTAAACCAGTCCACTGCTCATTGGGATACGGGATAGTACGCAGCCAGCGAGTATGCAGCTTTCTAATACGTTTCTTGGTGGCATTGTCAACGGTTGGACAGCATGCCTCCAGTGCTCGCTTAAAGGATTTAACGTTTGCATTTTCATCGTCGTTTTCGACGTCCATTACGGGAATTACGATCATCAGGTTGCAAGTTTTTTCACATTCATCCCTGATCTTTTTCATAAAAAATGTACGTGGTCGTATATTACACAAGGAAAAATCCATAACTAGGTGCTGAATCCGCAGATGCCGACAGAGCTGTTTTAGGGGAAGCAGTTGGAACAATATTTTTCCGTGAATCGGCTCGTCAGGGTTGCTACAACCCACTCGACGGCTTTCAAATGGCATCCGGCAGTATCTGACGGAGATCAGAAAGATCGTTGTTTGTTTCAGAGCGAGTAGTTCTTTGATGCATGAAACCAGCGCCGTTATACAGTCTGTGCGGTGATCCAGGTGCAGCAGCGTTAACCCTTTAGTTTTCTGGCTGACCACGCGGTGTAACAGATGCGCAGTACGGTATCCCTCTGTTTCCAACAATCCGGGCAAGGTGTCACTGATCCGGGAAAAATCAACCGTGACAGTCGCAGCGGATGCTGGATCAGGCACTAAGGCGTTCCACAGAGAGCATACTCTGCAACAAGTGATAGGCTGCTAGAGTTATTAGAATGTTGCATCTACAGATAGTTTGTACGTGCTGCCGCCTTAAAAGCGCAATATCTTTATTCCTTCTCCAGTATTATTTCGATTTTATCATTGAGCTTAGTCAAGTTGAGTCAGTTTCTGATTTAGGAGTGCGTGCTTTGCGTATGCTGTATGGGCCTATGGCACAACGAGGAACCGATTGTCCTTGGTAAAAAGTGGTAAAAAGGCACGGTAAATCCTTGCCCCCATAGATTCCAGTAATTAAGTTAATAATAATGTTAATTGGATTCTTTAGACCTGATGGTCACTCACCGTTTTGCTGCCGCCTGCGAATGAACATCCAAATACTGCAAAACGGTGGACTGAACTTCAAACGGTATACTGCCAAGCGATGGAACTTCTTCTACAACACAACCCTCTATTATACTCTATCAAGACTAATACAATTATGGATTTTGTTAGTTACGGAATTAACAATATGACGTCCCTCCTGGATCCTCTCTTCCGTGAGAATGTCTCTATCTTAATTTTATCCCGGTAGCCATTTTATCAGAAGTGGTTTGTATAATGATATTACGTTTTCAGTTCTTCATAAAGTACACATGCCGCATGGCATTTTTATCCAGGAGTTGGTAAATTCGCTGTCGAAAAAGCAACCACCGGAACAATCGGGTGTTAACTCTTTCGCTGTGCCCTCTTCATATTTCCCTTAAGGAAATCTAGTAACCCAGGGGCAGGTGCTTATGGCTAGGTCTTACCTATAAGGCTTTCGCATGAAAACGGATTGCCAATTTCCGGTCGGTAACAGTACCGTCGGAGATAGTTGTTTATTCCGAACGAAATATCTTTAGCGATTTCCTTTTTCCAGCAAGTACAATTATGGTACGAGAACTTTCTAGATTTTTTTCTCTTCTGGCAGGCAAGAATAACAGGATCCCTCGTATTCCAGAAGACATGTAAGCACGGTGCTTGCATTATTATGAACGTCAACGTCCTTCCGGTTAACCGAACGAAAAGCTGATCCCGATCGTCCTTGTGAGCGACGTCAAAGGCCTGTAATATGTAGAAAAAATGAGTGTACATATACGAAATTGTTATATTGTTCTTACTGCGGCAAAATAGCCTTAGCCTTTTCAGTTTCGTATAATTATTATGTATATCAGTATACGCATACGTATGTATATGTATACGTATAGGTATATATGTATACGCCAGCCGAAAAAATGGGTGTACATATACGAAATTGAAAGGCTAAGGTAAGGCTATTTTGCCGCATACAGCGGCTCAGTAGCCACAGCCTTAAGAAACCTAAAAAATCCATCTACAGCTTGGGACAAAATGGTCGCATATATTGGGATATCTCGAGATATTGGGATATCTCCACATTCAGTACGAATGCAGCGCAGTGCACTGTACGACTGAGTTCAAAATATCCGTTTCGTACAAGTGCACTGCACCGCTTGCGTACAGAATGCTGGGTATGGGGCTATGCGAATATACGGGTACTGCGGTAAAATAGCGGACGAGCTGAAAACCCGCAGTGTGAGGCAAAATAGCCAACTCGCTAACTGGCCACAGATACTGCGGCAAAATAGCCATTCCGAATGGAAAAAGCGTCGGAATAGGCGCTGCAATTCACATTTATGTCGGTGATGGTAAGATTAATATTCATTGCTCCAGCGCTGTCATTCTTCGACCAGTACAGTACTCCTTGAAGGTATTATGAAAGGCTAGAAACGTGTGACATACCCGCCAGCCGATCGGATTGAACCCATCACGAAATCCCACATCAAGAAGATGTGTTATGTGGTACTCGTCAATATGTTTCATGAAGCCCATGTTGTCAACACGAACGACTACCTTTTCGACATGATCTTCCGTGATTTTTGTTGGACGGTCTGTATATTGATTCGGCAGCACGCTCGAAAGTTGCCACTGATGTACCACCCGAAACGGATTCTTTGGATCCTGAGAAATATTTATTGAAACACAGCAGAGGTAGTTTGTGCGAAGTGTGGAATCTCGTAATAGCTTGGCCGGACGGAATATGTACGGACCGTTGTCATCTTCGCGCAGAGCCACAAAAACATCGGTCGCTTTTGAGTCATTTTTCGCCCGCTCCCCGTATAAATTATGTCGATAGACTCGATCGGCTGGTACCCACCAAGGCGGGATTTTGGTACAATCGAAATCCACAAAGACTAGATCGCCATCGATGTCTTGTAGATAGGCCAAGTAGAAATCATCACCGACTAAATTCACCATCACAGCATTATTGATGTTCCACTGGCCGGGACACCTGCGTTTTATGCCCGAAAAACATTCAAAAGGATATGGCATCTTCACAGGGAAGCCGTTGGAAACTGTAGAGTTTTTAGCCGAACGTTTTCCTAAGGGTGCGAGAAATTAGGTTTTAGCAATCTGCGTGCGGGAATATTGAAAAAATCGCAGAACAGGGCGACCAAAGCAAAGTGTATGACTCTGTCTTTTGTGGCTAGACACTGGCTACACAACAAAAAAAAACAGGATGCGGATATAAACGGTTACACGACTAACTAGCGCTGAGAATATACAGAATGTCGATAGAAGACGAGTTGTGATATAGAAGGGAAGAGTGTACGGGAAACCTCGAAAACGACCTGCACGGCGTTTCTATCCAAAGTTGCAAACAAACACTGATCGGCAATAACTGATCGATCTTAACAGCGTGACTGCACCCGCTTGCAGTCACAGGCTGACTCAGATGGCTCGTCAGTATGATGTCAGCCAGTGGGAAAAGGAAAAGAGGCAACAATGCCAGTCTTTCTATTATCGATCGCTCGCCTCTTTGTGGAAGCTGTTTTATTCTATTTCATGCAAAGTATTGTGGAAAAGCTGAAGCGTAAATAAAGATGTGCGTATACAAGGAGAAAAGCATCAGACTATGCCCAGGTGTCAGTATATGTGCGTACGTGCTGTACGCACACGTACTATACGCCATAATTTAATACTAGTACTGTATAGCACCCGAATCAGAGCCGCAAGTGACTAACTTGCAGAAACACCGGGGAACGCAATTTATGTGATGAGGAGTACCGAGTACTCACCTTTATTTTGTGCTTGTATCGTGTTACTTATTGAAGGTAAACCGATGTGGATGTACTTACTTACTGTCCTACTCCTCCATCCGCGTCAACGTTTGTCAACAAACGTTTTGTAGCGTTCTGCTGATGATTTGTGGTGAAATAAGACTAAATCTTTGCTGTAGCTAAAGGTCAGCCGAAGAACTAAACTGATGGCGCTTAATAACCTTTAATACTTAAATCAAAGAGAGTTGGCCGTCGCTAATCAGTGATCATAACCAGACAGACTAACGGTTTCCGGCCCTTCCATTTCTGTTGGACCGGAAACGGTCAGTCCTTCCATTTCGACATCTAAACGGTAACTGAATTTACACTTTTCACACTGCATTTCACATTACAGCTTAGCAACAGAGCCGTCTACAGAAGTGATGTACAGCAGAAGACAATTCTCATAATCCATGGAAAAAACAGAGATAAAAAAATTATCGACTACTTTCAAGTGCCGAAACACTCCTTAAAAACAAACGCCGATTCATTAACACTCTACAGTTGGGCTGTTGTTCTCTCGTACCTGGCTGCTTTTGATGATTCAGAACTGCTACTACCCGGTATTTCGCGGGAAACTTACGACTGCGCTTAACCAACCGAAGTACTAACCGTGACAGTGTTGTGCACAAAAAACTTGTCACATTTGTATTGCTTCAAATAGTGGGAAAGTTTGCCGTTTTTTATAACCGTTTTAAAACTGCTGGATTTTCCTGGCGTGTCGTACGTGCCGTTTGCTCCAAGGATTTTTTTATTGACTATTAATTTGCTAGGACACTTTACAAGTGCGGTTGGGTTATCTGTGTTTTGCGATAACAGTATCATTCGGGCCACTGATAATTATAGCATTACTCCGTAATTCCGCTCACTCTATCCTGAATGCTGCAGTACGCTTATGTGTAGGTGGTTATCAGAACTATGTACATTCAAGAAGCAAGGATACATAGAACGTTAAAAATTTACGAGAGATGTAGTCAAACTAAACGTATGAGCACCCTTTTCAGTCGGGATATAAACTGATTATGTAATCGAGATGGGGAACAAGGTTTCCAGCGCGGATAGCAAACCCGAAGAGTATGGCCGAAATATGCAATACCGCTACCGTCATGCTGATTTAATTGGCAGGGGATCGTTCGGCGTTGTTTACAAAGCCAAAATTACAAAGCGTGGCAATTATATGGGCGAGGATACTGTTGCTGTCAAAGTGGTACATATCGGCTATGTCGAAACTGCTCCTGACCTGGACAGAGCCTAAAATAGTGGAATTTTAAAGATTGACGCCCCCCTGGGGGGTGGGCTGGGGGGCCAGGGGGGACAATAATTTTTCAACTAGGAAACTCGAAAGCATGCAGAAACATTTTTGAATGAGTATATTGTGAGTACCAAACGCAAAGGTTACCGTAACATAGTGTTACCGCAACGAGACCCGTTTTATTGTATTACTGTACTATTAAGGGAAATGAGATTTTAACAAACAGAGCTGTATGAAAAATTAGCCAACTGAATGACCTGAGACAACATAAATCTGTAACAAATTAGTAAGTCAGACGCAACATGAAAACTAACGGAACACTCCATTAAAATAGTCAGCGTCTTTAGTCGGTGGTTTAGTCCTTGGGCGCCGGTCCTTCTCTTCTAGCCAAAGCCTTACCGCAGGACGCACATCGAACTCAGCAAGGGGCGGCATGTTAACCTGGACGTATAAGTAGTTTCGCTGAGTCTTGTCACTCACGGTAGAGCGCAACGAATCTTTGGAAAGGTTGTACGTGGATATCAGACGCTCAACGTCGCACGAATGCGGTGTTGCCGCTACAACGCGGGCCAGTGAAGTACTTAAAGTGTGCCATTCTGGGTGCGATGCGCAAACACTGAGCGCTTCTCGTATTCCTATCCCAGGAAACTTGCGCGCCAGTTCGCGGTAAGATGCTGCGAATTCTTCTAAAGCGAGATCCGGTGCAACACGAGCATGCGTTGCGGTCAGCAAAGGGCTCGGAATGTCGACATTGAATTTTTGCAATGGAGCCACGTCGGTTACCAGAAGTGAATCGATCTCCATACGCTCTTCCAAGAAATTTATTAGACTCTGCACAATTTCATTGCGTACTGCCGTAAAATTTCTCGCTTCAGGAACATACAGGTTTGTCCTCCTGTTTCTCCTCATGCCAATTTTTTTTAAATCGCAGACCCCCTCGTCTTTTTTACTGCATTTTTCAACTTTCAAAAGATTGACAGTTTTTTCCGTAAAGTTTGACACAATTTTTTAAAGATTGACACTTGTGTCTAATAATTGACGCTATTTTAGGCTCTGCCTGACCATGACAACTGGGTGGAAGCCGCACAACGACTGCGCAAGCTTACTGAACTGGTTCATGAGAATCTCGTGGTTTATCACAAGGTATCTATCACTAAAGCTTCCGGCGGAACCACCATTGAGCTTGCAATGAAATACCACCAAGGTAAAAATTAATGAAAACTGAATGCCTTTCTGAATTAGAATTTTGATTTTGAATTGCTATATTAATCTGCTTCTTTAAGACAATTATCATCACTCTATGCAAATGGGTGTTACATCAAAACATATTTTTAGGTGATCTTGCTTCTTTTCTGAAAGAAACTGAGAAAACCGAAAACCGTCTGCATGATGGTACCAAGCTTATACAGTTCGCAACCAACATCGTTCGAGGATTGGAATACCTGCATCAAAATGGCATAATTCATGGCGACTTAAAACCAGAAAATATTCTAGTGCACATATCAGATGATGGTCATGAAACGCTTCTGATTGGTGATTTGGACGACTTAGTACAAATGCGCGAAATCTCAACGTGTTCGGCAGACATTTCGCAGTTGCGCGGTACGACGCGCTACATGTCGCCAGAAATGCTCAAGAAATTTTCTCAAGAAGGAACAGAGGCACCGGGCAGAAAAACGGATATTTGGAGTTTAGGTTGCATCATGCTGGAAATAGATGAAAGTTTTAATCGGTTACCTAAAAATCGACTTACTAAAGATGGGGAAGTTGTAGATGGTGCAGGCAACCAAAAGAATCTCCGATACGCCAGGCTGATTATCGACGGTTTCGTGCCCTTTATCAGCGATGAAATTGAAGAAAATACAGCAGGTCTCATCCGTAATTGCTTGGACCCAGTTAGTGCCAACAGAATATCGGCCAAAAAGCTGCTGCATGAGCTGGAAAAAAAAGAGGTCATCGTGTTTCTTCTTTACTGTGGCAATGACGTTCGACAATCTATGGTATTCGATCCCGCAGTTAGCTCCTTCTGTGCTGAAGACGCACTAAGCAAACCGACCCCCTCAGGTCTGATGTCGCGTTACTGGCTACAGTTAGCAGCGACGGACACGGAAATAGTTTTAACTGAAGGAATAGATCGCTTTGAAAATATTTACGGGAAATTCACTTTCTGGAATGTGGGAAATGGAACGTGTCGTGAGCTGACGCCTTCTGTGGACATATTTTTTCACATGCACCCGATCGTGGTGAACCAAAAACTTTATATCTGGGACTACTTTGATTCCTTTCAAGAGATCGATATTTTTACTGGCAATGTTGTACGTCTAAAGGACCCTCCTGCAATAGCTAGGTAGGCATTCAACCAGTTTTATATAATTGTTTTAAAGTCATAACTACAGTAGTTCTGCTACAAACTTTTGCAGAACCTTCCGGCACTTACAATAAATACTCGTTGCGAGTAAAAAATCTGTACATCAGTACGTTTAATTTTATAAAAATGTCATGGAGTGTCTATTTTCTTGCAGCGATGGTAACCTCGGATACATTCAGACGGTCACAAAATATAACGAACAAATATTTTATGCGGCATTTCCCGGAATGAACCGGTATGGTAGCATAACCATGCATCAGTATAATACGGTTGCCGATGAATGGATATCTTTACCAGATTTGCCGAAAAGGCGTGATAAATTTGCAATGGTCGTTGTGAAACGATGCCTTTATATCGTGGGTGGGGAAGTCGCTGAGGCGCACGGAATTACTCCTACAGCGGGCTGCATTCGACTGAACCTGGACACTTCTGTCTGGGAAGACGTTCAACCTCTTGGACGGCCGAGATATGACCACGCGGCTTGCGTTATTAAAGACCGTATATACGTCTGCGGCGGTCGACATTCTGCGAGAGAGCACGCGCTCGAAATCGAGTTTTACGACACGAAACGCGACGCAGAGTGGTCTATGGTTAACTTGTCAGAACAGAGTATCCGCTTGTTATCCACCTTGGCGGCACGTTGCAAAAATCATTATGACAATCTAACTGCGGTGCCGGTTAATCTGGGTACTGATATTATTCCTCTCAGTCCAGACACTAACAACTGACGTTTTCATCAAACGTTCCCGCTTTTAAGAAACTTGTAGGTGGGTCACGTAGAATTCTTCGCCTATTAAATTAACGATTCATGCCGTGTTATCGACGTTAAACTGGCAATGAGGTTTGTCATAGGACAAATATTTATTATTCTGGCCCATCGTCGGCGATAACGCATCGGCCCGATCCGACTCCGTGTAAAATTTTACCCAGATATCTATCTTGCAGTTGTACCGGGAGGGTGTATTGAATTAAATTAAGGCTCTACTTATCTGGACATTACTAGCAAATTACATACGGTATATTCCATACAGCTACATACGGTATATTCTGAGTCTTTTCAACAGTATGTAGTTTTCACCGTATGTTGAATAACTGGTTCCGTGTCTAAGAAGCTTACCCGTTTTTATGCACTTTTGCGGTGAAGCAGTCGCAAAAGTGTTTTCAGTACCGCAACTGCAGAACGAAACCGTAGCAAAATTTCTAATGACCTTTATGAATGCCATGTCAATTACGCTGCATTGGAATGCAGGTAGCCATGGGTACGTTTGGCACTTGTTTAACAGTTTGTATCCGCAACTGTGCTCAGGCCACACAGGACCCGGATGCGATGTTTAATCGGGCATGCCACCAGCTAATATATTATATAACGTCTATCACAGAGGGAATGACTGTGACCTCTTCTTTCAACATGATTCTGACCAGTCAAATATGTTGCAGCGTGTGTGACCCCGTAAACTTACACCGGTTGCACAGACGGAACTCTGAGCAAAAAGAAACCGTGTGCTCACCTTGTAATACTTTACATGTTTCAACTTTTGTAAACGCACGAAATACGATACAGTAAAGATATTTCTTTTCTAGACAGCAGAAATTGAGTTACGATAGTGTAATTTACGTGATTCGGCGTGCATCATTTTCTTGCCACTGACTCACTGCAAAATGGCCTGTTCGTACTTTTCTTGCTGCATGCGCAATGGTCAGCTGAATTTTAATAACTTGGTGATGGTTCACATTGATGGAAGTATGGATCAGTACTACCTTGGCTGGCTGCAGGACATTGATGGCGACAGGGTGTTTATCGATTTCAATTGCTCCACAGTACCACCTCGCTGGATGTCGGCAGAGTGGGTTTATGTACCATCGGAAGTGCGGATGGAGAAATGCCTGCCACAAGACGTCTTCGTAGCACTCCGCGAAGAGAGCACCGGTCCGTATATCTTCCGGCCAGCGATGCTTCTTAACGCCTGCTCATATGAGGCCTTGTTCCTGTGCTGCATAACCCTGAAATGCACCAATTCGTCAGAGTTTCAGATTGTGCATTCCCGGCAAGTTGTTAACCAACTGCCGCTACATCCCACACCGTTTCGTTTCCCTAGAAACATAAACGAACTTCCCATCGCGAAAGTTGTTATCCAGACGGAAAAAGCTGATCTATTGAGGAACATGGATGAACTCCAAATCATCAGCCTTTTTGATATCGCGTTTCGAGACAAGGAGCTGGTATGCACTAGCAGCATGGCTATTAAGTTTTGTTTTGTGTAGGAACAGTTTAGAATTTAGGAATAAAAGGTTACCGTAAAAAAGTTCGTGGTTTGTTAGTGTTTTTTTATGGACAATATTACGAGTAAACATTCGCTAAGCAGAGTCCGCGCAAACTGCGCTTTGTGCCAGTAGCCGCCAGTTATTCAATTTACTTACACAGTAAACTAGTTTTTGAATTGCCTGTGAATTGTTGACCATGCTATGATTGCCGAATTAATCTCAAAACTAATTTTTTTCTCGTCAGTTTACTGTAAACTATATTGTCTGTAAAACTTGCATCTGTTGACTCATTGGTATCGAATGGCACTAGGAAAGAAGATTGGTCTTGTTTGTCAGCTTAGTGGATTCAATACACAAAAATTAGTCGCATAGTCTTAGTTTTAAATTTTTCTTATATATGTCAATTATTGTCTCCTTACCTGTTTTAATTATTTTAATTAATGTACTGGTTACTGCATCATGAGGTGCAACAACATGCTTATCAGTGCCACGCATTCTGGGCAAATTAACCACATCGTTATTGGCCATTTTACCACTGTGTGTGGCAATCTCTTAGCGTCACATTGCGGCAAAATAACCACAACTTTGTTTTTAACCACTACAGAAATATAACTTTGCGGGGAGTGATCAGTTTTTTGTCCGTGTTACCGGAGAGTCTGCCACCTTTGTGATAATGGCAGTACTTGGGGGCCATGGTGTTGGTGGAAATTGGCATATTTGGGATCGTCCCTGCAATGTACGCGGGTGTTGGCATGACAATACCGACAAAAAACTGTCAGCGGGCATGATGATGTTGCCGTACAACTACGGACCGGAATTGCGCAGGCGCAACTCTTATGAGTTGCCATCAAGTAAGACTGTTTTGCACAGCCAAAGCGTTCGCTTACGGTGTTGATCGGACATGTTCAGCAGAAAAACCTCTGTGAACTGGTTAGCAAAAACGCACTTAGAAAAACTTGGTCAGTCACATAGTAGCTGTATGTTTTGTGATGGCCGGCGTCTAAAAACTGTTATCGTGCCTAATACCGCCTATGCAGTATTATTAGGTTGTAAAGTAATCAGCGAACGAGTTAAAACAAAAATTTCTGTTCTGCATAATGTTGACCAACTAGCTCCAATTTGCTAATGCTGGTACAAGCTCATTCTTAACCAGTCTTTGCTTTTGTTCGAGAGCGACTTTATAGTTGCTTAAATGCTCTCCCGCTTATATTGTATGATGGCGCGCTCATTTTTGTAGGGGTAGAGGAACCACTGCTCGATTTGCCTGTTGAGATTCTAACGGAGGTTCTGCAACAGTTGGACATTCATTCGCAAGTGGCAGCAAAGAGGTAAGTTTAATTTCTCATGGTGCTCTTGTTTTTTTATAATTGAGCAACGACTTATGGAACTTTCACAACAATAAACATTGAAAGTAAGTAGTAACCAGCGAAG
>NW_026570557.1:0-44575 GCF_019649055.1 Paramacrobiotus metropolitanus | reverse complement strand
CGTATGTGTAATGGCATTAGCTGCAAACGCTATTAGCAACAAGCGTTATGGTAAAAAATAATTGTGCAAGAACAGTTTTCAAAATTATCACAACCAAAACAGCTGTTTATAATAAGTTTAATAAGCGCGCAATACAACTGGTACAGAATTCGTTGCCTTCAGTCAGTCTTTCTTTACATTGTTAACGGAGTATCTATTCAGTGACGTTCCGGTGAATAAGCAGCCATAAGCAACGTGATTAATCGCATAAATGCAAAATTCTTCCCATTCTTCGAAAAAATGCAATTACTTTGCATAATTGGGTTACAAAATAATTTGCATAATTTTGTTTGTTTGTTGTTTTGTTACTTTGCATAATTTCACTTTGTTATTATCATGAATGAGTACACGAAACAGGATTTACAGTAACAGACGAAATACATAGTTGCTCAGATGTGCATGTTGTTTAGAAATGTGGCACTCATGCTGCTAAATAATAAAACTTGTAACTTCGAGTCGTGGACAGTACTATACAAATAAGCGAAAATTAAAAGAAACTTATTTTTATTGGTCACTGGCAAATGACTTGTAAAACTAAAAATTTCCATATCCAATTCCCAACACTCAAAAAATATCACTGCCAAACCATTCAAAAAACTTCTCACGTGTGGTTTCGTTCTAAACATGGAACCGAGTTAGAATGTTATCAATAAAAAAGAACGACAGCAGCAAAACCGTAAAATAAAAGAGAAAACCATCACCCACTTTGGATTTTGTAGATGTTATCAGGCATTGTCAAGAGATAAATTAGCGAGAACACCGCATCGACGTCATAAACTTCAAACTTCGTCCTCGTTCTCCTCCTCGTCAATATCATTCAGTCGGTAAGTCTCAATACAGTCCAGTATCCACGACGGCATTACATATACTCCTCCCTGATCCAGAAGATCTTGACTCACTGCCGGCTCATCCTGAACAATGAAATAGCGACAGTTATATATCTTCGCATCACTTCGAGCATGAGGTAGTCCGTCCCCTTTCTTCATGCTGCGCTTGGTCGGTTCGCGGGCCAACAGTTCCCCTCCACCCAGCTTAATCAGTTCTTTGTGTTCTTTAACCATGTTAGCATTTTTTGAAGTCGCCTTTGAAAGAGAAACGAGCAGTTCTGGAACAATTTCTGTTCCTGAAAAACAAGCGAACACGCATATCAACGAAGAATTAAGAAGCGAAACCATGTCAGGCGTAAAATAAAACATAATAAATTACAGAAATCCTAAATCAGCCACCATGACCTTTAACGAATAAGGCATAAGACACGTTAACTAATAAGCCATAATTTCCTGCGCAATGAAGGACAGATTTTACGAAACTCAATAACGTTTAAAGGTTGACTTGGCCTTAACGAAATATACCCGTCCTCCAGACTTGTTCGCGCTCGAGCTGGTCCACCTTTTTTCACCATTGCTAACCATGCCCTTGACCTCATATTTCTTTGGCTCTAACAGCTGGTTGTTCTTCTGGGAATCAGTTAAAAAAATCACAATTACAAAACACCGAGAAAATTCAAGTAATAATTTCAGTGAAAATATCGCGTGACTTGCATTTTGAAGCAACGATCCAACACCCAGAAAGCACCGCCTTCAACAGCTTGATTGTGCGCTTGGGGCTTGGATGCTTCTTCCAAGGTGACCACGTAATACTGAGCGCCCTCCTTAAAATCCCGATAGAAGTGGCATCCGAAATCGTCCGCTTTCTCGAAAGATGTAATGATAGCCGGATCCACAGTCGTAGAACAGCACACAATATCAGTGACATCACCATCGTTCGATTTCGACGCTTTTGATTTTGCATCCACTTTCGGAGATTTTTCGGTTTTCAGTCGACGCACTTTCTGATTTGCGTTTCCCTGTCGACTGTTTGATTCGCTCGGAAATTTGGCTACCGGGACCGCCAAACTAATACGCGATTTTCGTGGATCTGCTTCCTTTTGGATGTTTTACTGCCTTCACTGGTAGTCTCTTTGGTAGATGCATCACTATTATTGTCGTCACCTTTCTTCGAGGTTCAGGGCGCAGCTTTTTCTGAATCACCTTACTAGATGGCTGTTCAGTATGGGCATCCGTCGATTTCGTGTTACGTTCGGCAGCCTGGCTTCGGCGTGGAGGACGCTTATTTGTGTTGGCACAGGATCGTCCTCAGTAAATTCATAGTCAGTTTTGGATTCTTTTCGGCTTGCAGAAGCACTCTTATCGTCACGTTCGTCGTCTGAAATCTCCGAAGCTGCACCCTTCTTAGCAGTTCCTCGACCTTTGACGGAGAGATTCTTTGCGACAGATACAGATGGGCGGGATTTCGTAGTCAGTTTTTCCTCAGCCGCACTTTTCGACGAACGTGGCTTACTAACTTTAACTTCTTTCGCCTGAGGCTCCAGTGATTTCTAAAAATTACCAAGTTCAAAAATCACCAGTCACTGAGTTGGTTATTTAATATTCACCTAGTTTGATTACTTAGCAAGTAAACCGATCTCTCGAAGGTACAATTTTTGAAGTACTTCATCTCAACTGTAACATACAGCATACCGTAGTGTAGTTTTCCCTTCTTACTAAACCTTTCGCCGCCACATTTTTCGCAGCACTATTGCCAGATGGTTCCTCTTCGTCATTTTTCTTCTGTATATCATTCAGCGTCTCCTTAGGTTCGTTGGGCGCTGCCCTTATTAACTTTTTCGCCATGTCCTTTCGCCGATTTTTACTGGCCACCTGCTTTTTCACTGTGGTAGTCTCAGAATCAGACAGAACTTCCTCCACATTACTCAGTTTCTTCTGCGGATGCTCTTCATGGCCGCCACTTTTGTTTTGACAGTGCCCATTTCTTCCTTGTCTGAATGATCAGATTGCTCCGCTTCGTCAGACTGTGCAGCTTTCGCCCTTTCGAGCAACGCCTTTCTTGGTCACGGACGACGCAGCAGCGCGACTACGAGCTGAGCTAGTGGAAGGCTGAACATCCGTATCCATCTCCTCCGATTCGCTCGCCTTGTTCTTGGCCAATCGACTCCCCGGTCGTCCCAGTCCCAGTGTCTTCGTCCGCGGCTTGGAAACATTAGTGAGACTATCCTCCCATTATCCGATTCCTCTTTTCAATGATTTTCAACGAGCCTTTGGAGATTTGGCAGTGCTGTCATCCTCACTCGCCGAGTCATCACTCTGTCCTTTTTTCTCTTTCGGTGATTCCTTGGCAGCATTCACGGCCTTCTTAACAGCGCTGGATCGCGGTGCGGCATACGTCTGGCGTTTCTTGGCTGAAAACATTTCCTCCTCCGACACATGACCATTTGTGGCGTTAGATGAAGGTTCAGTGTCTTTAAGGCCAGAAATGTTGGTTTTTTTCACGCCAGACGATGTTTTTTCGATAGCGCCCACTGGTGAACCATTTTGCACAACTGGAGACTTTTCGTGAGTGCTGACATCAGCCACTTTATCGCCGTTAACCAGAGGCTTTTCTGCTGATTTTGCCTCATGAACAACTGTCATCTTTGCTGGAACAGGAACCTTAAAATGTCAGGCTTATTCAAACGCATCTTATCGCGGATCTTCCCCATCAAATTAATGGAATCTTGATCGCTTCCATTTCTTCCTTAAACTGACGTAGAAAATTGGTAAACTGATCCCGGTGATTTTATGCACACCAATCGACAACTGCTCGATGAGAATTTCTGTCGATCTGCGAAAAGGAAAAACATAGAAAATACAACACAATGAAAAATAAATAATGTAAATAACGAATTAATATTATACGCTTTAAAATCGATGCATGTAATAAAGCGTAAAAAATATTTATAATTTATTATTATTAACTATTTATTTCCAAGGCTTCAATGCCAATATGCCACTAACGTCAAGAATTCGGAATTTTGCTGAAAGGCTTTGATAGCCGCCAAAAGATCTTGTGTTTCCTGAATTTCAATGGTATCGCGAATCATCCCCGGTGACTCGGGCTGATGAAGGACCGAGTCGTCGCTTTTATGACCGCCATTTGTCAACTTGAGCGCTGTCTTCTCCTGGGTCGTATCGGGGAGCTCGAAATATCCATAGGCACACCGGATTGAACGGTTGTGTTCTTGGAGGTATTGTGCAGATCAGGAGGGCCGCTTGAGCGTTGTGCTGGGCTTATCGTCAAACATGTCCATATCGCTGGCTTCGAGGTCCTCGGTGGGTTTGACGAACATCTTGTCTGAGTCAAAGCTGTCGCGGGTCTGCTTCTCTGTTTCGTCAGAATCAACTTCCATGTCTGCAAATGTTCAGGCTTTTATTCAATAAACGGAATACTACAAATGATTCGTATTCTGTTAATGATTCGTATTCCGGGTTACAACCCGGAAAGTCACGTTTCAAACGCCTCTCTGCCTGTGTTTTGAAGTCTGCAATATTTTTATTCTCACGTAGCTCTAGACAGATGCCATTGTTTACAAACACCCCAACAAGCACATTAACAAACCTGAAGTGAATCCGCAGTGCGGAGGGAACAAAAGCAGTTCAACTTGAATCAGTAAAGAAAAAGGAAGAAAAAATACAGTTACACAAAGATATTAAAACTGGAAAAAAGGGAATTTCTGACGATGAAAATAAAAAAGACACAACATGACAAATCAGTTTTGTGTGAGGTCTTCCTGAGTTGAGCGGGAAATGCAAACTTTCTTTGAACGGCAAACGGTAGTAAATGGTGCGCTCTACGCAATTAGAAACTTCTTGTTCAGGGGCTGCTGTACGCTGCTTACTACTTACTGTCAAAAAATTAAGCTTTCTTTTGATTTAATTTGGTTCCGAAAACAGTCTCCAAATTCAAATATTCTGCAGTGCAAACTGAGAAACTGTCAATTTTATATTCAGTTTTTCTGATTTTTAAGTACATAGTTTTTGTTCTTCTTTATCGGTATTGGTTGCTTCCATCAAGATAACAGCTACATATCAATTTATCAACATACTTCCAAAGTTTCAACATTAGATTAGAACTGAGAGTGCCAAGCTTGCACTTGTACCTTGAAATTTTCTGCGTTCTCTATGCAATACATTTTATGCAGGGAATCGGGATTATCTGTATAATACTTACCTGCGAAAGGTCACGAAATGGGATCAGTAAGGCCCCTAGCTTACGCAATATATTATCTGGATAATCGCAAAATTTTAAACATAATAATGTGCCATTACATAAAGTCGAAAAGCTTATCAAATAATTAATACTTACAGTTACATCAGTTACATGTTTACTGATTTCGTCATTTACCGTTTATACAAGTTCAATTCGTCGGTACTTTCCGGCATAATCCGCTACCCTTCTCTTGTTCTGGTAAATTAATAAGCTTACAATTAGTTCAGGGTCCTTAAATTAAATTGCTGCATTACCATTTACGTGTTTTACCGAAGCGTTGAACGTGACAAAAAAGCATATGCCTTTTCTCCAGGTTTATTGACTTTATTCCAAACACCGTAACAGTTCCGTGATGCAGTACCATGCAGCAGAAATGAATATTTCGTAGAAGTGCTTTACTTCTGTACGATAATGATATAAAACACAACGAATGTCGGAATAGAATGAGTGCGGTATGACTTTTTATGTTTTCTTCTACCGAAAAGCCGTTTCTGTTGCATGGCAGGCAGTAATTCGAATCACAACCACCGAGAAACATTTAATTTAACTGCATCCAAAAAAAAGTATCAAATATGGCGGCTTCATTAATAAAGTTGATCCATAAAAAACGAAAATTACCCTTGTTGATAGGGTCCTTTGGAGTCTCGAAGGGTTTGGTTTTGAGTGGAGGCGGCGGAAAGTGGATTGGTCGCTTCACCTAAACCTTGCCGGGAATGATTTTCACATTCTCCTTTCCATACATCATCGCTGTCCGGTTGATATTCCCTTGTAAGCTGGTCAAGTTTGTCCAGTGGGCAGTAAACATCGCATTCTGGATGCTTCAGGACGATGGGATCTTTGCTGGTGAAATCATCTTCAGTTGTGCTACAAGTACGTCCGATATTAAAGAATAAAATATTTTGGTATATACAGAGTAAATTGGCCGCCCCAGTATAATCCGATTATGTAACTGCGCTAAAATTCAAAGCACTTACTCGTTTTATGAAGAATTCTCACGGTGTTGTCATTGTAGAGCTCAAAAGCAGCATATTCTACCAATAAACCAAATTGTGTATTTTTTTAAAAATATTATTGAAGCAGCAATGTGCAATCGAAGAATTTAAACATGAGGCAGTGTTCATACGTACGGCATAGAGCGGGATATGGGCTACGGATTTCTGAGGTCATAATCATATAAATCCAAGCAAGATAACAAACCTCCGATCGAATTGTCATGCTGAAAATCAAATTATAGCCATATACATTACCAGGGTGGTACATATATAGTACATACTTCGTAGTTTGTAGCAATCGTACTTCTGCTGTTCATTTGGGCTCAAACGGTTATTCTCTAGCTTACCGATGCGTAGGCGTAGGCTTTGTATTCTTTCATTACTTTGGTGACATTGTTAATTTTATTCCGGAAACTCGTAATAAAGTGTCGTAGAAGTTTTCCTGCGTTAACGCGCGCTCGCTGAACATCTCCATTCCCACCGACCCAAACATGGAATCTGGACCACAGATACGAAATGCAATCTATCGCTACCGAAGTCGCACGCTTATATGCGACAGCGTAAGGCAAGTCAGGTTTACCGAAGGTTGTCTAGATATTGGATCTTATCGTAGACCTCATCTGTAACCCATTCTGGAAGTTTCACACCGTTGTATTTTTGGCAACGCAGAACATCAGACACTTCTTCCAAGCCTTTCTGTACGCGCATGTTAGGTTCTCCGCTTTGACGTCGAACGTGATCTAAAAACTCCTACAGAAACACGCTATAGGTCAAGTTTCTATTAAATTACACGAGTATGGTGAACTGCACACGCACCGTAGTTAATTTGTTTAGTAAATTTTACGTAAGTAATATTTTGCGACAATGTATATTTGATGAGGTATACAGCTGCTGAGTTGGTGGACAATAATTGGTGCGATCGTTGAGTTCGAAATTATACGAGATAATGTGAATAAGGGTGGTTTCTACATAAAATATCTAAACAATAAAATTATATGAAAATAATGTGGACGTACACGCTATAGGTCAAGTTTCTATTAAATTACACGAGTATGGTGAACTGCACACGAAAATAATGTGGATATACTACAGTACATAATTATTTAACTGAGATAGGGTAAATGTCGGTGATCAGCGCATTTCCTGCGCTGATGGTGAGATAAAATTGCACTAACTTTATGTTCAAACTCAATGGTGTCGAAAATTTTCTGTAGATCCGGCCGTCCGCGGTACGCTTTGTCATCAATGCGTTCGCAGTCAGTTTCGCCCAGCAAAGTGGGTCATCGCCAGTCGCACCGGGTGGTCACAGTTTTCCTAATGCGGTATTGGCCCAGACATCGGTGGCAGCTGGCGGAAACCAGCCAGCCATGTTGGCCATGGCGCTCTGAATTGTGCGGTCATAGTTGGTAGCTCTGACATAAATCTGGCATAAAAACGACAACCTTAATTAACGATCGACTAATCCTTATGAAATATATCGTAGAAACTGCTGTTCAACCTCTTTAACGGCACGCTTTGGGTTGATGTATCCATCGTACCTACACATTATAAACAAACATATTATAATAGACCAAAATAATAATTATTTTGGTCCATAATTATAAGAATAATTATTTTTTGATTGAATGATGTTATTTGTTAACTGTAATATGTGTTTAGTACCGCTGACGAAGGTAGCTTCCCAGCTTGTAATGCTGCTGAACGCCGCGAGGGTCAAGCTGCTGAATCCGGATGGCCAAACCGATTCTCCGTGGGGATCGTTCTTATATGTATATGCGGTTGCTCGATATCCATGGCGAAAAATCTGGATGCAGCAATAAGCAGCTTTCAGTTTACAAGTTAGGTACTACCAAACAATTCAAAACATGTTCCAAGTTTTACCGCAATCAAAATTTCAAATTTTTTCCAACTTTTCTAGCCCAGCGGTTTCGCCTACTAACAGCACCGCTATTGCAGCTACAAGTAAGCCGGCCGCAAGTCGCGCCATGGTCAGATGTCGCGCAGCTACGCTTAGTACCGACGATTTAATCCGCAACAAACTGAAAACGAACTTTAAAGGTATAGTCTGCTTTTATACGTTTACACAATCTTATGGTTACTTATTTGCCAAAAAACCAGATGGCTGTAACAGATAATTGATTTAAAATTTACGTTAACATGGTGACCTTTGATCATGCATGTAGTTCAAGGCAGCTTTGCAGGAAAGAAATTATTGCATGCACTGGTATACATTGATTCTAGTATCGTGATTTTAATACCAAAACTACAAACTATACTTGTTTATGGAATGTGCCTTTAGTTTCTGCAGCATGAATTTTGAAGTTACGCAGTTCATGAAATTCATAGGCAATAGCCACCTAAATAACAATATGCAGTAGCTCTAGCGCGGGTACATTATTACTTTCCTGGTTAAAATAAAGTACGTACAGTAATTACATGGAGTTTTGTAAAGGTGACTTGGGGTTTTGTACAACTCAATACTCGTACAGACGCAATCATTATACATATGTAGCTTAAAGATTTTAAATGAAAGCCTGCTTCGCCCTGTTTTGTTTATTTCATTGTAATCTTGTACCTAGGTCGCAATTGTAAACTTGTTTTCTAAGTCAGAAGCGTGTATTGTACGGGCTACATGTGCGGCTTTTTTCCTTTTATGTCAACATCCAAATCTTGCAATTAACAGCATTAAAACTGCGCAAGCTAAAAGGGTTAGAATTGTCTCATCAAGATTTCAAGCCCGTCAAAACAGTTCAATCTAGTACAGTAAATGTGGAAATTTGTGAAAAATTTACTGAGGAATCCTCACTGGGCGTTTCACAGGGAATCTTCTTCGGGATTTGTCCTCACATTCCGTCTCCCATTCCTGTGTTGTTGGCAAATAATCTTTGGTCAGCTCCACCAGTTTTGTAAGAGGACAGCGCACATCGCATTTAGCGTGCTTCAGAACGATTGGGTCCGTGTTCTCGAAGTTATTTTCTGTCGTACTAAGACAAAGAGCGCATGCAGCGCGTTAAAAAGAAGGGTATATATTTACGTAATATATGCATTATATGCGTACATAATTATGTATATATTGTACATTCTATAACGATGTAGGACGATGCATACATTTTTAAAGAACTAATTTCTTATAAACTTTGAAACTACAATGAGAACAGGGGCACCAAAATAGACAGCTTATTCTGACCTCCGGGCGTAGCTTGCGTTTAGTATTCGAAAAAATATACTACTTTCGGTTATTTTATCGTGAAGTTCGACGAAACGCTTCTGAGTTCATCTATCATCTATAAACTACCGGCATGTATAACTATGAGTACTTGTACTTATATCTATATGACTATATTCACTGTCAGTGTAGCTTACGATTAATACGAGTATAATTATATGATGCAGTTAACATAAGAGATTGCACTTACTCATTCTTGTGAAGGATGCGAACGGTATTATCTTTGTAAAGCTCAAACATCAATGTATTCTGTAAAATAATCAAAATTATAGATAAGACTCATAAGAGTAACATTATATCCGTCAATATTCTCAATTGTAAAATTAATAATTTTCTAGTTAGTTGTCAACTTGTCACCATCAAGTTTTTCGATCGTACCGCATATAAGGGATCGCCATGTTTTTTCTATATTGGTCAGGCCGTAGTCGTATAAATCCAAAACAGAAAGCAATCCACCAACGGAGTTATCGTGCTGTCAAAAGTAAAATTAAAATTTCCCAAATAACTTGATCTAATTATGTAGGTCTGAATAAATTCTGGCCATGAAATATTCAGAAAGTTTTTCTATTTTGGATTCCTATATTAAGCAAGCCAAATTTCTAGTATAATATAAGACAAAAACATTCAGTTTACATCGTGATACACACAAGTGCATTACATGCAGCCAACACCCTAGCTTACCGATGCAAAAACATAAGCTTTGCGCTTTTGCAAATCTTTGCATTCTTGGTTTTGTTTGCGAACAAATCCATAAAGTATTTGAAGAGTTTTCCACCGTTAACTCGCGTTCGCTCGACGTCGCCATTGCCACCCACCCATATGTGGAATCTGCAAATAAATACAAATTCATCCCAAACACGGGTAATACAGCTTTGTACAACAACATTTGCGCGTAGATCTATCCGTTAAAATCAGTCAACAAAAAATTTCTGATTGCTCGATATTACCGCAGGTTGTCCAGATACTGGATCTTGTTGTATACATCTGGTGTGACCCAGGCTGGCAGCCTTATACCAGCGTACTTCTGGCAGCGCAGAACATCTGACACTTGTTCCAAACCTTTGGCTACCGTCATAGTGCTTTCGCCGCTGTTTCTGCGAACCATGTCCAGGAATTCCTGTAGGAAATTCAGCAGTTGCAAGATATTGTTAAGTGACCTTTTCGTCGTCTGTCATATAATATGGCGGAATACGAACTTTGTGTTCTTTCTCAATGGCGTCGAAAATCTTTTGCAGATCTGGTCTGTACGGTCGCTTATCGATGACCTCACAGTCAGTCTCCCGAGCAATGCAGGATCGCTGGACATTCGCACCGGGAAGGGTCTCCATGCTTTGGCCAAAGGAGTTTTGTCCCAGACTTCGTTTTTTTGTGGCGGAAACCAGCCCGCCATATTGGCTGCGGCACTTTGCAAGGTGCGATCATAGTTGGTGGATTGCGTATAAACCTGTGTTTATATACATAACATAAGCACTCAAGACGTTAATTTTTTATGCAGTTCTTGCAAAATTATTGTGAGATGTGATATACCGTATATAGGACCGATATGAGATTACCTCGCGAATAGCGCGTTCCTTATCGATGTAGCCTAAAGGAATATGCATACCCTTGTGAAATTAGGTGGCTTACATCATAATTATACGGACGCTACCGGGTTTAGTTACCGTCGTATCGCTTAGCCAAGTATTTGCCCAGCTTGTAATGCTGGAGCGTTCCTCCGGTTGTCAAACTACTAAAGCCACCAGGCCACACTTTTTCTCCATACGGGTCGTTCTTGTAGGTATACGCGGTTGCTCGATATCCATGGCGAAAGATCTTAAAATTTGCAAATCAACGCTTTTATGACAATCATTGTGCATGACTTGTTGCTCTTGATACTCGTATAATAACAATATTGTAGTGCAGTAGTGAATTAATGTCACGCGAACGCACCTTTTATTGTTCTGATTGTATCTGTCAGATACAAATAAACTCTAGATCGATAGAATATCCATTCATTGTCAGTGATCTAATTTTAAAACAGTTTACAGTCATATGAATTTTGCCATCAACAAATAATATGAAGTGATTTTCCTTTTGTTTTAGTTTCTCAACGTTTCCCATTACTACAACATTATCTGCTTGTATTACATAGCAATGCCACACCTGCATAATATTCCATTACGTCACCTTTTAATTACGAGCTTACCACAATTAAGAACTGGAGATCATTGGTGTTCACTTTCTCCAAGGCATGGCTCGCAACCACGAATAAGCCGGCAATGGCCACAGCTAGCAAAAAAGGGCGATACATATTGCTTATTGTCTGAGCGGCTTATTCTTGTTGATTGTTCCTACACGGAACTACAATTCTACAAGAGCGCACCTGTTGGGCGCAAAAAAAGTGGCTGCACTGGCACGCTTAATGGTGAAAATTGTGCGTTTATATACTGCTCCACATATGGACCATCCGTGTTTCGCTGGATTAAGATGACAACGGGCATCATCATTAAACTTATGCCAAGTAACCACTAATAACCGGAATCTAGGCACATGTTTACAGTATTGTACAACGTTGGCTCACCATCATTTTATGGCATTCACTGCATTATTAGCGATATGTGATTAAATTGAGTCACCCGATGGCCTAGAATTCCCATATGCACAAAAATACTTCTTTGTACGGCAGTGAACAGCGAAAGTTTAGAAAGCTCTCATTGTAGTTTTGAACTTTTAATACTTCGTGCAAAATTTTTAGCTTACCGCTTTGTAATGTGTTTCTGTATATATTGTATGTGCAGGTTCATGTGTATACAAGGCTGTTTTTTAGCGGTTACAGATAATATATGCACATTATATTATAATGTACTGTACCAGAAATGCACCAGAAATATATTATAATGTACCAGAAATGCCGGAAATCCCGATCACTTGCAGATAGACAGTTTTATGGTTTAATTTCTGTCGACCAGGTCCATTTGTGCAAAACCCTGCTTAATGTTTGTAAGAACTAAGAACTTTATTTAACGCTCTGGCGTTTTCAAAATCTACCCCATACTAAACTGTTAATATAATCGAACTCCAAGAAAATCCCAACCCGTGATATTACAAAATACTACACGAAGATGATCCTTGTATTTAGATCTGAAGTATGCAAATTAAAAGTATTAAATTGTGTATCTGCAGAGTATCTACGAGTATTGCTAGATATTCATTGGCCGGAGCTGTTGTTTTATCGATGGTAACTTTTAATGGGTTTCTGTTTGGCGATGCGTGCCGGCGAAATGCAGCAGATGGACGTAAAGATTTACATGTTTTATTATCATTGCCTCAAGTGTTTTCTCATTAAATTCAACCATAAGTTTTTCAACAAACATTTACAACGTCTTGTCGCATGGGCAAACACGATGTCCAGGCATTTACGTCTGTCGATCATCCATTAGAACGACTGGTACAAGTCGCATAGACAAACAGACGGGATATATCTGCTTTTATGATCGATGCTGCAATACATACTCGCCGTAACTGTTTTCTTTAGCGTTTTTGTTTAGCATCATTTGTCGCGTTTAAAAAATAAAGAGCGCAGCATCGGCCCATAAATGTACAGATACATAAAATAAAACAACATTATTTAATTAATAAAATTACTTCAGATACCAACATTTGCATAAACATATAGTCAGCTGAAAATGTCAATATGCACAGAGACAATACAAAGAAAATTGACAATTTTAGCTATATATTCAACAAGTCAGTTGTAATCGACATGAAATATCATGCTGGACAGAATAACAACGCACAATACAAGAAGACTATAAAGGACTATAAGGATCTTTTAGATGCCTTCCTACTGCAAAGAATGTTCTTTACTTCTGTGAAGGAACATAAACACAGGGGAGGTTTGCAGGTTAATCAAAAAGGGGTGTATGCATGGTGTTTGAAAATATACAGAGTATATAATAATGAGAAGGGCGCTTAATGCTTATCGCATGCTCAAACCTGTTTCATCCGCCATCACTGTCAGGATCATGGAGAGCTCCGTAGGTTTATTTTTCCATCACTGTTGGAATCACAGGAACTTAAAGGGCTTTCTTCGTATCCTCCAAATCATTTATGTCGTACTCCACGCAGTAATAAGCTAACAGGTCTTTTACCAGGCCCGTCAACTCCTCGCCTTCGATTGTGCCACTCCCATCCTAATGAGAAACTCAGGTCTTGAAATTTTGTCTTGGATATTTATGACATTTTTTCTATTGAAGGATTGGATTATTTGCGTGTTTGTTGGAATACAGTTAATACCGAAATATTAGCTTAAATCTTGAAAGGAATAACGCCTGCTGAGCTATATGCAACTGTGCGGGCACTGCCCGGCTTAAAGGCAGTTAATCATAATAATTTTATACCTACAGTATGTATATATAGAGATCTAACCTTATTGTACTTTATAACTTACTTTGTCATAGACTTTCAACACTTTCTTTACATCTTCTCTGAAAGCTTTCGTCGACTTCCTGTAATTAGTATCAATTTTCTTGATGGCGATATTTGCCTTACAAATAACAGACGTCGGCGCGTTACATAGGCTATACGTGAGAGTGACCTTTTTAATCGCAGCGTTGAGGAATGTGGCATTGACCGGCAAAAGTCTGCAATTACAGTGGCATAACTCGAGTTTATAGCTGTGTTACACTGACGTGCATGCAAACTCTATTGAGAAGGAAATACTTGGACATTTCACTGAGCTTCAGTTTTCCTGTTTTAGTTGTGTCGTAAATCTTCATCTGTAGGATAAGTGTTACACTTTACTACGAAAACCGTTTCAAATGTCAATGAATTCAGCACGCATTTTCTTAAAAGTAAATGAAATTGTTCTTACTATTGTATCGGCGTATTCGCGCAGTGTGCCGTCATCAATCTCCACTCGAGGTTTGGACAAAAATATGAGCTGCCTTAAAATTCCTGTAAAGGTTCCCAATGTATAATGCACCATATTGACCCGTATAAAGAAAACTGTCACGAAAAGTATAGCAGGTCGGCTAGCATTAATATTAAAAACAGATTGCCAATACCGATTATGAAAACGGAACTACAAAAGTAGGCTTTTAGTACCACAAACAGACATTTCATGTGAAAATAAAGTTGTTAATACTTTATAAGATTTTTTATGTACAACGTTATAGCGTAGGCAATATTCTTGTGTAATGCTGACCTTTAATTCTGTGACGTCAATTTGCCGCTGAAGTCTTTATCAAATCTTTTCCATATCTGTCAAAGTCGCCGGTGTTCGCTGTTTATTCAATGTTTAGCAGTGTACGCAAACTCAGTTTATGCTTCGCGACAACTCACCCGTATAAAATCCACTCCGGATTCTAAAGGGACATTATAGCGAAAAATAAGGAAGAAGTTCTCATCCAAGGGCAGCAGTTTGGCAAGCTATAGAAAATGCATCAAACGCATGAACATTTCTTTACCAGGAGCACATTGAAATATGGCACACTGCACTTGCCTCCTTGATGTCAATTTTCCCATCACGATTTGCGTCATGCAGCTCGAGAAAGCGTTGTTTCAAGGCCTGCAGTTCTTCGGCACTTATGGTTTTCTAGAGAAACCGAGTAATTCGATAAATATGGTATGTCACGAAAATGAGCCTATTTATACTAGTGGCTAATAGTCGCATACACATAAATTAGAAATGATTATAGGGTTTCACAACAATTTTTACAAGCATTTTCGTTTAAATTTTCGCTCGGTGGCATTCGTTGATCAAGCCGGAGCATTTTTTGTACAGAAGAGCCTATGAAAAATAAATCTTGTTGTCCGGATCTCGTACAATAAATTATTTATTATTCGCTGAAGTAAACTAAAATTTTATATTGTTTTAATTTGTTTGGAAAGCGAATGAATAATGGAGTGAAATTCAGGACACAACCATCAGCAGCTGTTCCATTCAATCAGCATAAATGCTACATGAACTAATATATAGTTACCCTTGTATTCTTTTTTCTAACATGTTTCTAAAATAATCGGATAATGACATTTGGCACTCAAATTACCATGTTACTCGTTAATAGCCAATTACCCTGTTATCGAGTAAACAGCACTGCTTTCGCCCGATCAAAATACTAGCTAGGTACAAACAGACACCTCGTTAATAATGTGCAATCCGCACTCGATCTCTTGCCACTGTAAAAAGTCCAAACCATAACTAATTTTGCTAAATTCTGCTCATTTTATACTAAAGCGTCAGAATTACATGACCGAGTTTTATATTCACTTGGAGCACCCGGGCGTGCATGAATGTATCAAGGAGGATTTTATTGTTGTATAATTTATTACTTGGTATTATATGCTTGGTGAATAATCAGTTTTATATACAGAAACTTCAGTACGTTATGCCGCGCGAGCTTTTGTTAGCAAAATTCCAGCATGCAGGAGGTCTGAGCCGTAGATAGGCGAATAATTCAGTTTTGTTATGTCCGATACTATTAAGATGCAAATAACCAATAAAAATTCCAGCCCAACTGGTGCTGACATTTAATTAAAATTTTTTGAATAAATAGATCCGTAGGGATACAAGCGATAAAAAAGTGAGGCCGTGCATGAGTTTCAATGATAGAATTGTAACACTGCCGGCTTCTTTCGTACATTACTGCGTGCGTAGCCAGTGTCTTTTCCGTCAGCAATTTTGAATCACTTGGGAAAACGGCTTACAGATCCAGCTGAGCGCGCACTTTCAAGTGAATGTTCAAGCTAATTATTTGGAACAATTAGAGAACAAGCAAATTAAAAATTTTCCAAAGAGGATTTCTGGTGATAAAGCGTCGAACCGCACTGCAGCAGCGCAAGACGACGGTTACATAAACTGCGTATTTTTGACAGAACATAAAACAGAACACCCGAATAGCGAATGTCTGAAACAATGGATTGCATGAAATTGTCTGAGTTGGGCCAAATTTGTGACAGCTGTAAAGCGATAGTACCGCGGGCAGTGTTACACTTTAGAATGTAAAAAATATGCATGATGGAACGTAAGCTAAGGCAGGTAAATATTTAATGAGCTGTTTCAGTGTGTACAATACACGCCACCTCGTTTGTTCATAGTAAGTATTATACAAAGTATCTCGTTTGTTCGTAGCAAGTAATAAGTATGATATCTGCACAATAATTATTAAATCCAGATAATACAGGCAAATTTTTGTAAAGTACCAATAGTTAAATGCACCTTATTGTATTTTCATATACGTACTTTGCACAAACATTCTCAAGCATATACGGAACTCTGTTGTCGTGGCTAATAAATGCCCTGTAGTGCATATCCCAAAATCTATCATAAAATTTAAGACGTAATAAAATTCCTCAAGTTTTTCCAGCTGTTTTATATACATAGTGGACAAATTCTGGCTTAATGATGTTTCGCCGGCTTTAATAAACATATAGATTCCTATTATTTCGAAGGCAAAATACTTTCCAGAAAGCCGGCTTTGGGTTATACTGTTGCCGACAAGCGGTATTTTCTACTATTTGCAAAGATTCAAAGCACATTTTGATGCATTACAATCACAATTAATCTGGACCAAACGTGGACCCGCTCACGCCTGCTGTGCGCGACAGTGCATGGAAAGACAGGAGGTCTCAGTCAAAACTATGATGGTGCAATTGATTATTCAAGTGCATCCAGCAATGCCGTTGTCGCATCCCGCGTGTTAAACGCATTTTTCCTTTTCAGTCGCACCATTCTGACCAGTACAACGTACTCACCCCTTGCGCCCCGTGTTCCGCTAGGATGAAGTCCTTAAGGAATTTCTCCAGTTCCTTCCCCTCGATGAAGCCGTTTCCTGTTAGAGAATACCATGTAGCTGCACTTAGCGTTTATTTAGAAGCAAATTTACTGCCGGTCGCAATCATAAATACGATGCATAACCCGTGTCCAATCGATCATATTTTCCCTCCCGTTTGTCTAACATATTTTCATGTGTGTCCATACTCCAAAGTTTATCACTGTACAACATCGATCTAGTCATCACTACAATGTGGCCAACCATACTTTTTATTGTTAGGGATAACGCTGTATATTTACCATCGATGCGGTCTTTCTTCGGCGCAAAATGGATCTAACTTCGTTAGTATTAATCAGACAGTGGGAAGAATAAGGTCACCGCTGTAGCATTTTTATCTCTATTTTTTCTTCGATTGAATCTGGAACTGACAGTGTGGACCGTGCCAATTGTTTCATTTAGAAACATCAAAATTTGGATAAACAAATAAATAAACATAATGTTTTAAAAATTTTAACCAAATTATCGCAGCGTATTGCCGAATCGTCTTTTGTTGAATAACTGTCGTGGTTTTTACTATAGAGGTAGCCCTAAATATAAACTCGTATGTATCTCTCATGTAAAAAGTCTAATGAGCTGCTCATTGATTATCGACGGTGCCACTCACTAGATCACTACGATGGATTTGATTTTTCCTCGGCTTATAATGCACCTCTATTCACAATGCCGCCAAATTTAGAGGCGACCGGCATCGATCGCAGCCATGCATACAAATTATGCGCGTTACTTATGCACTCGTAACGGTCAAAGCCAATCCTTAAAAAATTGGATTATGACGCTAATGTGTGCGTAAAGCTCATACACAGCCCTTTTCACGATGCCGATAAACTTATTTTTTGCCGTCCGGAAGAAAATTCACAAAAACAGCACGCTAATTTTACTTCCTCACTTTCATATTGCAAAAACACAGTAAACGTGTGCATATTCATTATTTTTGTTGCAAAATCCTATGCTAATCACTGAAACTCATCGATCTTTACTAATCGTAGTCAGCATTCAACGACATACTGGTGGTCGAATATTTGCACTATATTAATTTTTTGGAGCAACAACCAATCTCCCTACACAAAGGTCTACATTCTCGTCTTTAAACAGGGGACTTAGTTACGGGAAATTAAGTAGGTAATCACGTAATGGCTATTGAGCAATTATTAACTGCAATCAAAAATGCATTATGTTATCGTTACAGCACGCGATGTACGTACCATCTCGGTCATAGTTATTCCATGCCGTAATAAACTGAGAGGCCGTTAGAGCTTTGAAAGTACCATCAGCTTGTCCCAGTAACTGCTCGAGGTAATTCTGTGTTGGTCGGCTGCTTGACATGGTGGTTGGAGTAGCTCGATATAAACGACACACGACTCCTCTTTTGACCGACTCCTTCCGTATCCCGGATCGTATATATATCACACAACAACCACGTTGGGCAACAACAACAGTCGGCTAAGAATAGCCAACACACGCCGTCACTCTATCGCCGCAATCCACAGGTTACCCGGTGGTAAAAAAGGCAAATGTGCAATTTACAAAGAGAACATCAACATTACCAATACAGCCAATATTCTACGAGTGCTATCCACGGCATGCGGTGCTCTGGAGTGCAAGACAAAAACTATACTGTATAGCTCAACGTGTACGCGGTTGTGTATAAGTATGTACGCGATCCCCCAAATGTGAACAATAAAGTGAACCGTCCGGAAAGGACCACATAGCCGTAATGGCCTGACAACCGGCTTAAAATGCAACGGTTAATGCTGGGATGATATCGCCGGCGCTGACGGAGGAAACACAGGGGAAGAGCGCGCGCGATGGCGGGCTATATAAATGTGTGAGATATAAAGGCTCGCTGGGTATTTGATCCTCTGTGAGTTATTGATCGTTTACCCATGTTGAGTCCTTATGGTCTGGAGTATTATAAGCGCGCGGAAAGAGAATGTACCCAACGTTAAACTTTTCATGTCATCCCGTGTCGTTGCCTGCTGCTGATGCGACACCGGGCATACGGTGGAATTATTTGTATTTTGCCGCGATATATACAGTTCCCCCTCCGACAACTGCGGCTAAACACCACTGAGGATAATCCGCCTTAATATCACGTCATAATAATGAATTTACGCCTCGACGTATGAATGGTAGCGTTACACTTTGTTGCGTAAGCAAAGTGAAATATCCTGACGTCAACTGTTGACTTTGTAGTCAATGCTTTCTACTGCACTTGCCTTTTATTTAATTATTGCCAGAAGCTTTTCTTTTCCATACATAAACTGCAGATAATATTATAGGCAGTACAAGTTCTGCCAGTATTATCATTTCTTTATCTTTACACAAATCCTGGGAGATTTAGGTGATGTAGCTTTAAGTCTGTGGACAATGGGCAGCAGATCGTTTACATGATGAAGACATCGAAACCGTAAACCAGCCAGGATTAATTCGATCGTTTACAACCGGCCTCGCGGCACAAGCAAATAGTTACTGTATCACATCATCCCATTCGTCGCCAGTTGTAACTGTAGAAGATAACGCTATTTACGTCTAAAAAATAATTCCAACATTAATGAAACTGCGGTCATTTCTCAATATCGACAGTGGTTATTCCAGTAAAGATCGTATAGGAAATCTTATTAACATTAAAGTGTAATAATCTTAAGCTTATGGCCTTATGATATCATTTCCCCACGTACTGCGCGTAAAAAATTTTACATCAACGTTAACCTGACAGTAGTATTAATTTCTGCGAAAAGGAACGAAACAGTTACGTCTGTTTTATGGAAAAGTTCTTCCTGAACGGAGAACGTGCCCTTCGTGCAACGAAGGTTTGCATATTGCTGTCATCTGATATGTTATTAACATTTGATTTTGTACTCAATACTTCGGAAAACAACAGGCAGCTGCGTTGATGAAATACACGTGGAAACTCATAGCATCGCTGAATGCGGTTTTACATGGATGTACAAGTAAGCAGCTAGGTGCTGCAAGCTGGGTTTACATCAGGTAGAACCCAATCGCTACTTAAGAGTTTGTGAAACCAGTTGGCAAAATTTAATAGGGCAAATAGAGTACATCCTACAGTAAGCACTGTGTGAACATTCGGGGATGAGGCCGGATGTTGTTGAACTGCTGGATGCATATCTGTATGCACGAGTATATGCAGCTATGCATATAGCGGCAGATGTGTCTCTATAATTAAATTAGGCTCGCATAAATTCTACCTGCGGCATTTCAGTTATTCCAGAGAACGGTACGTACATCTCTAACCTAAGTTAATCATGCAAGAGAGCTTGACCATGATAACCTTGATACGATCATTGCGACAAATTAATGGTGGACGTCTGTCGTGTATAAGCGTTCACGCCGATTAAGGCTCCATGAACAATCTTTACTCTTCCACGCCTGTAATGCTCAATCGGTAGGCACTCGTACTCTCAAACTGTAACAGAAGAACTATGGTGGAAATAAGACAAACGATTCAGGAACAAGAGAATCAGGAATCCCTCAGGAACACTCAACTACGACTTCCGGTCGTAAGTCCTGTGTGGATCGGCAAGAGCTAGGACGATTGTGTCACGAGCAAACCTGTATACTAAGCGATAATCCGGGAACAACTATGCACTTCAGTAGGAACAAGTATTGCTGTCTCTTTATCCAATTCACATCACAGTTCACAACACTAGGAAATCGTAATTAGAAAGCAGTCTCAGAAGTAAATCTCAGACTACTGATACCGATATTAGGCATCACAAGAACTTATATAGACTTCGCGTTATGACATCATATACATCGCTAGTAAAGAGAACAGCAAATCACAGCATTGATTGACTAGATTATCCGTTGTGTTGCAGGTGGAAGGCGGACAGTCAGCATCCGTACGTACATCCGGCGTATGATCCTACTCCCATACGTCACCCCCACGAACGATGCTTGGCCGTGCCAAAATAAACAATCCATCCCGCAACATCCCAGTGCGATTGTGCACTTCCATCCATCCTGATCCCGATCCACCGCACAATCCACGCGTCCATCCGATGCCCAATGTGACTGTACGCCGCGATTCCCAGAGAGTTAGTGTGGAATCCTTGGCGAAGAGGCATCCGGAAGTCCACGGGTTTGGCAGGGCGGAGGTCCAAGGGATCCAGGAAGACGAACTATGAGTTACTGTGCCGTTTGAGTTTAGATGGTGTTTTGTATGTACAGTATACGGCATAAAGCTTTATTAATTGTGAAACTAAAATCTTAAAATGTGATTATGTGCAATTCTGTAGAACTATGCATTAAACGAACGAGACCGCGATAACCAACAACCAGTAGTATTCTTACGAATTCTCGAGTACTACAAATCACATCGTATAGCAACAAATGTCAACAACAACAAACAAGCTACAAATAAGCGTATCAAAATGGTGAGTGCAATCTACTAGCGCACTGATACAATAATGTAAACCAGTAAAAGACAACAAAATCAAAAGTCAAGGCAATGCAACAAAGCCAGTAATAATATGAGATCAAAGAAAGCAACCAAGGTCAATGTCAAAGGTGAGTCAAGGTTACTTGCCAGCACTGGGAGCCAATGAAAAGAGACCAGTAATGCCAGAGCCAGACGCTGCAGCGGCATCCAAACGGCGAGAAACTTCCGCAGCCATCTGTCGTCGGCGATCAGCATCCAATTCCCGCTGCTGCTGTTGGGCCAAATAACCAGGCACAAAATTATGCTCGGCAGAACCAACAGGACCGGAAGGCGCAGACGGCGCACGTGGGCGATCAGCTGGAGAACGGTCGCGGGCATCGCGGACAATCGGTACTTCAGGTAGCGGCAAAACATTTGGTGGCAAACCGGGAAATTCAGCGTTAGCCGGGGCCTGCACAGGTGGAATGACAGCCGGAGGAACGACAACGGCATTCAAGGCTGGTGGGCCATGTAGATTGACAGCAGGGTTGACACCATTGGGCTCACCTGCAGCCACATTTCCGTTGCCTTGGACCGGATTCGGTGCATTCGCTGCTTGGTTGCCCGGGTCGTCAACCTCCATGTCTGCGGCGGCAGCTTCCACTGGAGCAACTGGGTGAGCGTCTCCATCAGGTACTTCAATAACTTCCGGTGCGCCCAGAGGTCGGCCATTACGACGCCAATGATCGTTTCCACGACGCAAGTTATTGTCTCCAAAATTCCGATGATTTCCTCGGCCGTACGGACGAAAGTTGCCACGGTAAGCACCACGGGCTCCACCCCTTCCTCGGTGATTATAACCGGCATTATACTGTTGTTGCTGGTTGGAGGATGAATGAAAAATAGCGTCAACCAGCTTATCAAAAGCTCGGTTAGGATCAATAGGCGGCATGCCCAACTAATGAAAACTAGTGACCTTTTTAACGCTAAAAGTAAAGAGAAAAAGCGTTAAAATCACAGTCTACTTTTTAAATTTTAAACTGCGGCAGATTCCATACTGGCAGGAGTGAAATTTCCATACTTCCAGATTCCATACTGGCAGGAGCGAAATTTTAAACTGCGGCAGATTCCATACTGGCAGGAGAAGCAACCAATCAGCGCTTCGCGCTATATCCTTTTAATTCAACGTAATCGAAGATCAGATCTATCCAGGTGTAAGTAAAGATTCGGCACAGATAGCTGCAGTGCACATACAACACATGAAGACCAGTTCATTGACTCAAAGCGCGTAAAACTAGAAAAATAAAAATTCGGACAAAAAACCCCAATAAAATTGTATGATTTCGACGACAACAGCGACAAGGTAAACACTAAATGCAATTTTTAATACTAAAACAAAAGGAGACATCGTCAGATCATGGCGAAAGGGCAATTAAAGCAATACAGCCGACAGCGGCAAATTCACAATTCATCAGAATGTGGCTGCTGGTTACCATAGCCTACTGGTTCCGCAAATTCAGGAGAGTCTTCCCGAGCAGCAGCGGCAACAGGTGGCACAGCAGGGACAACTGGCTGCAGAGATGGCAGCGGATCAACATCCATTTTCTCAAAATCAGATCCATCGTCATCATCGCAATCGACCACCATATCTGCGTTCTCGTCAGCTTCGACATCAGCATTCTGCTCAGGGGATAACACAGCCGAAGGATCCTCACGATCTTCACCATCATCCGACACGGAAACTTCACTTGGCGCAGAAGACGAGGACGGCGAGACCTCCTTGTACTTGCGCTTTTGGCCACGGGTACGAAAATAATACGGTCCAGCAGAAGTGGATGGCTGCGGTTCAGCATTTTCCACAGCACCCGCATCAGCAACCGCTTGACGCGCAGCTGCATCCGCCTTCTGGCGATTGGCGATTTCTTTAAACAATTCAACAAAAACAGGATGTAAGTATAGATATTGGCGACGCAGCTCTAATGCAATTAACGAAGGTAATTTCCGAGTAGCCACACACAAATCATAACGATTGATTAATACTCCGTTTTGGTATAAAAAGTGAGACAAATACAATTCCGGGAAGCGAGGATGAAAGCGATTTAAACCGGAGAAATAGGCTTTTGTAATTGCCATCTCACCCTGCTTGTCCGCAATAGCCATTCTTGGAAATACTCCGGAATGCGCTCGTTTGCGAGCCGTCTGCTTGGTCTTGAAGACCGGCCGTGGTGCATCCGGGTTGTAGGGCGCGTATAAAATTCCGCCTTTACGCAGATGCTCTTCATCTGACATAACAAGAAGCAACAATTAATACCAGCGGAGCAAAGAATTATCCCCACTAAACTGTATCACGGATATGCAACGAGAACACAAACCAAATATCCGTTAATTTCACACAAAAGCGCCAATCAGATTCGCAACAATATATATTGGAGTTTTACGTCGATAAAGCCGACTAGAAATAACGGAAACTGAGAACTATCGTTATTATCAAGCAAAGGGAACCAAAACAGCAAGGTAATACGACGGTACCTCGCTTTGCTCGCACCGACGGAGTCTCAGATGATGAAGGCTCCTCTTCAGTCAAGTCAGGAGTACCCAAGTGTCTTTCCGCCTGCGTCTGCAGTTTCTTCGGTGATGGCTGACGGATCTCAACGTCAGGGCTAGCAGGGAATAATCCTCGGCGGGCCTGGCGGCGAACCACAGCAGCATTGCGTCGTAAAATCGTTCGTCGCCGTTGCTTATCATATCGGCGCTGTAAAGCATTGACTACTGCATCTGCCCAACTCGTTGAAGGTTGCTGAGCCTCTGCTTCACTCACCGATCCCGATGACCCAGAAGATTGCGCAGAAAACACTGGTTGCGCGGAAGTACGACGAGAGACGCGAGATCGAGTGACACGCGATGAAGAACGGGCTTCATCGCTGTCCGGAGAATAACCAAAACTCAACCCTGCTGTTGCACGACTCGGGCGCGGTGTACGAGACACAGTCTTCCTCGCAGTCGCTTTCTTCGCGGGAGGCGACATTCTCAAAACGTAAAAGTGACAAATTAATCGTGAAAAGATAGGAAAACAAAACAAGCGAATACCAGCTGTTGCAGAAAAATGGAAGGACTGGAGTGCAGAGAAAAAGCACCACAGACAATCTACACTGGCACCGACACCGGAAACTCAAAATTCATTGAGTATACCACCAGGCGGTTGACAGGCGACAGACTGAATTTTGCGAATTTTGAAGCCACTATGATCATTTGGCGTAGAACACACAGGAGACCAATCAATTCTCCGGGGATTTGTAAATTTCCACCACAAAAACCGAATTTTAATAAAACATACAAATCATGACGATTAAAGGGATATAAAAGAGAAAAGCCAGGATGAAAACACGCGGCTGGGAAATATTCAGAACACAGACCGAAACTGCGCAGTTCCGATAGCATTGCCATATCAGGCGGCTGACACGCGACAGCATGCCGGTACAGCAGCACTAAAAATATCAGCTGTTCATTCATAAAAAGCGAAGAACCCAACAATATTTATCCTTTCACGGTGACGGGTTTTCTGTTTCATTTTATTACTAGCTTGTTTCTCTTCGCCGAATTTTATTTTAATCATTTCGAATCCTCCGAGCATCATGTCAGCACAGCCTGTAGGACCAACTGAAGAGCCTCTACCATCGCCGGAAGCAGACGCGATTGCCCACTATGAATACTGGAAGGGACGAACTCGCGAATCAGTTCAGTTTGCCATGGCAGAGCCTCTACAGCCAAACGAAACCATCCGAGACCGTCGACAATTGGCGATGCATACGGCAGCCCACGCGTGCATTCTTGAAGCTGACATTACGGGATATTATGTGGACATGTCATCTATCAAGAAATTCGTTGTGGAAATGCACGATGACTTCAGAAGAACGAGTGGATTTCTTCCTCGGCGACGCTATTAATGCTGGAGTCTTGCTCAAGAAGATGAGCCGCGATGGACGTTTCGTGCTCGAGGTGGCCGAGGAAGTGAAAAATAACCGCGATCCAGAGACGAAGGTAATCGACACAACTAGCAAGTTTCGTCGGATGATTCGCGTAATCCTCTACCACGGTCGATACGCCATGTCACGCACCGAAATCCAACACTGGATCTGTACGTTCGACGTACAGTTGCAGGACGTGGACTACTGGCTGGAGCGCGGGCTGCGCCAACTGGTTAACCAGAAACATGTCGTCGTCGTCTACGGGAATCTTTTCGTGGACAGCTGCATCGACCTGTGGCTACGAAGCATTCGCGGTTGCTGTCTCTGCACCACTCTGGCCCAGACCATCAGTATGTATTACGGCTTTTTCGAAGTAGCATTCTTGATACTTACACTTTAAAATAGCACAGCAACGCCGCCTACTGGAAATCACGTTGTCTGCCGTAATTTAACCAAAGTGATTTAAATTGTAGATATCAAAATGGGCACCATGAAGGTTATCGTAAACGGCAAGGAGACCAAACAGCATGTCGCCGATTGCAGCTTTGGCTACGTGGGACAAGACGGGGATTTGGTTGTCGATGGCGTCATGGAGCGGCTGGACGCAATCGAGCCCGAGAAGAACAACACCACCAACGTAAATCTGGTAATCCGGGCAAGCAAAGACGGGCGTATTAAGAGAGAACCAATTATCACGCTCACTCAACTAAAAGCTATGGGCGGCCGTCCTAAATATGTCCCCCGATCAAAGAATACGGATACCGAAAAGAAAGGCCAGAAGACCAAGGAGAAGGCCGAAAAGCCTGACAATGAAGTGAGCACTGCAAAACCGGATGCTATTAAAAAGCCCGACGCAATCGACAAATTACTAGAACAAGTTGAACGAGAGAAGGATATTATGGATAACTGCAAGGCGCTGGTAAATACGCTGAAGGCTCGAGCGACGATGGATGCTAAACATATCGCGTATATCCGTGAGGCGCTGGAACAACGTCTTGCGAACTTGAAGACTGCGAAGGAGAATCTAGATCTGGACTAAATAGCAGCGCTATAACGTATGCGTATAATGCGTTTCCCGCGGCTGTTTGATAATTTGAATCTGATTTTCGGCCGACTTTTGTTTCTTCCGTTTAATCTTTTAATCTCACTCCTATTCGTAATTCTCATGCGTACAGATTCTCATATAGTCATTAATTTTGCTGGTCGGACAGATCTTAATTCGAGTTTTTAATTTGGATTTATGCAGCATTTGAATAACCGCAATAAAATCGGTGTAACAGTATGCGCAACCGTAACAACAGTGAATTCCAGTGCAGAGTGAGAAATTAGCAGCTTAAAATCAATTATCACACCTGGAACCGTGAATCAAATGCTAAAAACAATTGTAATATTCCATCCTGGGAACAAAGTTACAGAAATTACCAAAGAAAAGAAAAAAGAATGGAGAGAAACTCTTAACACTCGCAAAATCTGTATTCACGCAGGATTGAACCTTGCATCTAGGTGGACAACTAAATCCTGCTCTTGCCCATACGCTAGCATGGCTATACCACATTTTACTTTTAATTTGGCAATCACCAAAGGCGCTGTACTACGAAATTTCACAATATAGTGAAAATTCACCGCTGCAGCAGCTGATAATTTTTAAGATTTCACCACCATCATGATCGCAGAATTCGCGCCGACAACGGAAATATTTCCACAAGAGTGCCAACAAAAATATAAAAACGAAAAAGTAGGATGTCAGAAAATGCAATTTAGTTTCAAGGGGTTTCGAACCCGGAACCTTCATTGCACCTGTTGTTGTGGTTCAACAGTTCAGTGCACTACGCCACTACAATCTACGAAGTTAAACTTAAAATTCGCTCGTCGGGAATGACCATAAAATTACCAATCTCGAAGCCAACATAATACTGCATATAAATTTAAAAATATAAAACCGAAAAAGAAGGTTTTTAAATTAAACGGATTAACTTTTAGGGATTCGAACTCTAGACTTGCGAGAAGCGGGTCGGTATGGATTCTCAGTCTAGCCACTACGCCACAAGGTACTCTACGTTAAAGCCGAGTTAGATTCAACACCGGAAGCGCCATGTCGTGTATATTTAACCCTACTGCAATAAGGCACCAAACGATTAACTCTTCATCCCACAATGGTACAAAAATATAGGGCAGGAAAAATGTAGTTTTTAACATGCAGCATGCAACCCTGAGATTAAGACTAGCCGTTTAGGAGGTAGAACATGAGGCGAATGGCCATCATTCATAGCCACTGAACTACAAAGTCATTCGAATACAGACAAACATACGGCCAAGTGCAATGTTAACCATTGAGTGTGTATACAATTTTACGCCCAGCTCTTTGAGTTTAATTCTGACATTCTGGGGACTGCTGACAATACTTTTCCCAAGACGAAAACAAAAATATAAAACGAAAAAAAAAAGTAAGTTTCTCAAAATTGCAAATTAGCTGTAAGGGACTTGAACCCGCAACCGTTTCATTTCCCCCTTGCTGCAGTTCAACGGTGCAAAGCACTATACTACGCTGTTCTACGACAGTTATTTTTGAATTCGCTCGTCGGAGAGGAACGTAAAATTACAGCGGTCAACCGTAATACGTATTCGATGGTACTGTGACATTATAAAACGCAAAAAAAGAAGGTTTTAAGAAATGTGCATTACTTGCAAGGGTTTCGAACCCAAGGCCCTAAATTGACCGAGTCGTAGCGGAGACAAGGCGGACAACCACTACACTACGAAGTCTCACAGCAAAACACGAAAATCCGCACGGGAAAGGCTGTACAACTATGTGCCGCTCACTGAAAACTAATAAAGAATTAACGGTATCACACCGAATGTGTAAGTACAAACAAATGCAAAAATTTAGGCACAAAAAAGAAGGTTTTAAGAAAATGCTTTTAATTTTTAGGGATTGGAACCCAGGACCAGCAACAGGTAAACGGATTCGCCTGGTATTGTCCTCTTTACTGGACCACTCGACTACAGGAGTCATCGGCAAAATAATACTAATAACACAGCTGGCAGTATTCATTTTAACACCTCTCAACAGTGATTCAGCCAATATTCCCCATATTAAATCCCACGAATAAGAATATAACGATTCATGAAATAAAAACCAAAAATGAGGATATTTACAAAATCGCGTTTTTATGTGGACTGGAACCTCCGACCTCCAATGACGAAGCAACGGAAGCCTCTACTATACTAGCGGGGTCGCTCTACGTAAAATATTGGAAAACGTCAGCACCGAAAGCGTACACAAACACCAGGCAATAGTGAATGTGCCAGTGAGCAATCTACCTGGGCAGCCAGCTACATGAAAACCAGTACAACATCCTAACGAAAGTGTATCCTCGTGCGGTTATGCATTACATTGTCCAAAAATTACCAACAGACAGCACGGACGGTAACTACCTAAACTTTATTAAGGCCGCAACTCGCATAGTAACGAAACAACAAAAGTATCTTGCGGAACGAAGCGCAAAAACCATAATGTACCAGCTAAACAGTGTACAACACCTATGGCGAAACGCATCCTTGAATAACGAAGATAACTAACCGCAAAACAATAAAAATACAAGATAAAACGCTGCGCCAAATCTACAATATGAGATCTCCAAAGAGGCATGAGCGTACACATAAAAGAATGAAGGCAAGGAGATCATAGACGTGAAGCGATGTTTCAGGCATTCCGTACAAAATACCGAACATTCTAACAATAGTGGCGAAATCCACATCGAAAAGTCCGCCAGATAATGCCACATCAAGGAATCTTAGGAGGGAGCTTGGATACAGCCTCCTTGACGGCAATTCTGCCACGCTCAAAACGTTGCTGAGCTTCTGTGCGTTCAGCCATCTTCTGCGCCACAATCTCCGTCCAAGCTGTCACACGGTTCTCCAGCGCCTGCTTGGCCGCTTTCTTCTTCTCCGAAGCTGGAGGAGTCATCGTGATTTGACAGATAACCACAGTATCACAGATTGCACAAATAAACTTAAGGCAGCGGGATCAGCGGAATAAGATCACGGTAATTGTAAATGATTAAATTAAAATAAAAATTCATAATGGGATACATTCAGGATAGGAGTTTGGCAGCCGCCCATACTGGCGACCGCATACTTCGTAACCAGCGAAGTCGATTAAATGAGAGTGCCACCCGGCGTAGGTCCGCCGTCAGCTCATTACACCGGAATTAATGCGTATGCTGCATGTAGCGATAGATATCCGAACTTCACACTTTTAATTCCGAAACTGAATATTTGACACTCTTTAACACAGAAAAATTATACGACATCATCAGCAAAATTATGACCATAAGGCCGTCGTATAATTACAATTCACAAAAGAGAGCCTTTAACCGATAGGCTCCTATCACAACTCAGAGAACATTCATTTAAATATTGAAAACGCAGCAGCTATGAAAATTATACGCGATTAGACGCACTGCATACAGATTAATTAATGCACGGAAGAATGACACAGCAGGAGATTTAAACAAAGAGCCCATACAATTTCAAATCATCCACCGCAGCTTAGAAATACAAACGGCCGATCGGCAAAAGTCCTCACTTCCAGTAGTTGTAACGAATCCCGCGCAGAGAGTGACGCTGCACAACGATGTGCTTACGCTTCTTCTTCGGTTTCTGGTCAGTACCGAAATCTTCATCCACCCACAGCATATCCGCAGGCAAGAATTCCATCGGATCCTTAAAATCCAGCTTGTGCTCTGCCCACCAGTCATCCACATCTAAGTCTGGCTCTTTCCAGTCCTCAAGATTGCCAGATCCCCAGATATTTGGAACAGGCTCGTCATCATCCAAGGTGTACAAAATACGGCCACACGAACCCGGGCCATTATTCTCACACTCCACACAACAAAGCTCTTCTTCCATCACTCGCTTGTTGTGTTCTAGCATGCGCTGATGACGCTCACGCGAAGTTTCCGGCGGGTTAAATAGGGATGGCAAACCACATTCCTTCCGCAGACGTTCAGATGCTTCACGTCGAACTGGAGTGTCGGGATACAGAATAAACCCGATCTTCAAGTAATACATCTGCGACTCCGACTGGCGGATGTTCTCAATCTCCAAAGCCACCTGAGCCTCGAAATCCAATGGCTCGGGTTCTACAAAATTCAAAGCCATGATTTCCGAGTTAGAGAGCCTGCACAGTTCTCTGATAGGAATGTACGGAGCATCCAGCGAACGCCAAAAGTGCACAAACTCAAAAATGTGTTCCTGGTTCGCAGAAACATACGCAACAGAATCAGAAAATCTTACAAACTTACGGCGCTTCTGCTCATCTTGCTCGGCACAAATCATACGCCCGCGCTCTGATTTATAAAATTCCATCTCCATTGTATGAAAGAGCAGAGATTAAAACCAGAACAAATGACGACAAAGTCTGTAGAATTTAAAAGCTGCAGCTAAAAATGTAAAAAGCAAGACTAAACAGGAAAACCGCTGACACACCGCAGCTGTGCAGACCGGAAACAGCTGTGCACTATGTGACTGCCACTGCCCTAACATTTAACGACACACGGGCGGTTGCCATGGTATCATTTGTTTACATGTTCAAACGTGAAGACTTTACATTTTAAACTGTCATTTGTGTGTTAAAATCGTTTTCCGTCGGATTATCTGCCAAATTCTGATTTTAAACAACCGGAGAAGTCTATTTTAACTGATTTATTACTGAACAGCCAAGTTTGCGTTCCAGAGAATGAGTGGTAAGCTAATTCGTAGAATAGCTGCACATTGCACAGGCTGTAAAAATAACGTTAAAGAGCTAATTGTAAACGGAAAACAGATTCTGTACAGGATTCTATAAACTTAGAATAACATGCCCAACACTAAAGGTAATGCTCTTCCGTAAAACGAAAAATACAGAGGCTAAATAAGAGAGCACTAAAACAGGGCTGTGATTGCAGGGAAAATCCTCATTACACCGCAGCGCCCATGTTATCGTCGTCGTCATCACGGCGTGGACGGTGGCGTTTGGCGATTGAAGCATCCAGTTTGCCCGGGCCACGCTTTTCCTGTCCTTCATGTAACAGCCAACGACTTTGTTGCAATTGCTGCTGTTGTTGGGATGACGAGCGCGGGTCCGCTGCATTCAGACGATCGAAATAGCGCTGCTCTGCTTCCAAGCGGTGATCCTCATCAATATTGGAAACCAATTCCTCGATATGCTGATTATACGCGTCCACGAGCGTAACAACGGCACCATGGTCTCCCGTTTCCCCCGGGACATAATCCAACGCAGTGAGAAACTCGACAGGATTGCGCACCACATTGATGCCGTGGTTCCGACGGAGTTCGCAAACAATTTGCCCGATGAGCCATCCTTGTCGGAAATCCACACGCAGGTAACGTAACAATGCATAGTGTGCATCCTTTGACAGATCCAGAGTGTGGACAAAACGGTTATATTTGTCCACCGTCATCTCCGATCCATTATGGTAAATTTTGCCGCGAAAACGCAATCGAGTCTCAGGATGCAGCTCCACATAATCTCTGTCCGGATTGTAGGGACAATTAATCAAACCAGACGGGGGAATATAACTCTTTCCTCCACGAGCATAGTCATGCGGAGACGGACGAAGGCCACAATCCACCATGAGATGGGACCATTCAAATGTTGGTTCAGGCCATCCAACATGAGGATCGGGGTACATTGGCGGCTGAACATCGGCCAAGACATCTGCCAAAACCTGCACCGAATCTTCCGAGGAACTCGTAGTATCCTCATGCATGAAGGAATGATGTGCTGGCACTTTCGGGCGATACATTATCAGAAATTGTTAGGCGTAAAATCAGTGTAGAAAGGAGCAACTTCGCACAAGACCAAGAGCGAATTAATGAATGAGACTGATTTTTGCAGGTATAAATCGCATTTGCGGCCAGCTAAAAGCAGCTTTTCCACGCAGATGATATGCCGAAAGAGCAACGAACGCTACTACGTCACCGCGGACTGTCCAATGGCGAATACACACCGACAATCTGTACGTACAAACAGTTTGGGAATTTTCCAGGCAATTTAATGCAGTAGAGAGTAAAAATTTCAATCCTTAGAGTTCAAAAATAAAATAAAATAAAATAAATGTACAAATTTACACGGCCGCTCGGCCTTTTAATCCAGATTACATAAGGTACAAATTCGGCAAAATTTCGCTAAATCAGACTTCATTTCAGGCCAGAAAAACCGAAGGTGTTTATATAAGTAATCATATGGCGAAATGGCACTGCCATACTTGTGAAGCAACCGACGGTGTACTGATTCAGCTAATATTTTACGCCATTGAAACGGTATCAGAATTTTAGGGATTCTTTTCTGGATATCCTCTCTTTCGCCGTAATGGCAGATAATGCCTTTTACTTTCAGAACTAGAGGGAGATGCCAGGCCGCGTATGCAGATTCCTCAAGAGTGCAATCTCCATCAACAACGGCGTCCCACAACATCATGTCACTGCACTCCATCTGGCGATACCTCCAGAATTCCTGCTTATCAAGGGCGTCATCGGATATTACACCTTGTGGCCAGAACTGCTCAATTGGGCGTGCCCAAGCCGGAACTGGAAGAGTTCTGTCTTCTACAACTGCAGCAGAAGTTTTTGTGGCTGCGCCGGCCCAATCTCCATTGCGTTACAGGTAATTGGCGAAGTATCACTGGCCACCGGGGCAACTAGTTCAGATTGGCCCCCTCCCGGCTGGGATACATTCAGAATAGCCGGTTCTCTATCATTTGTGGCCATGCGCTTTTTAGCATCAGCCGACGGGTCTCTTTTACGCTTTTTGTCGTTGTTCTGATTAATAAATCTCTCCACAGGTTTCACCACACGCCCGGAGCGGGTTTTAAGTAATGGAACCGCTTCCATCTGGTTATCCAGATATTCAGCGTACTCAGCATCAAGGCGCGACGATGCTGAATCAACGGATGGAATCACCGGCGGCGGCGCGGGCGCCTCAACTAACTCATCGGGGCATTCCTTCTCCACACAATCGAGCAACTTCGGTAAGTGCTCGTCTTGCAGAATAGTATCGACGTCGCGGAAATTATACGGCTTTAAACGGCTGACATGTACAGTGTCAGTTTTGACATTTCCGCGCCGGTTACTTTTACTACATAATGCACTGGCCCTGACTGACGCACAATTTCCCATCCAGCAGTCCAACGGGGCATAAGGGATGGATTCTTCCCCACTTTCCGATGAAGTACGTATACCAAAACTTGATCTCCCGGTTTATACGATACATGTGAAATATTTGCATCATATCTAATTTTATCTTTAAGTTTATGACGAAACTCTTCAGCATTCACTAAATCCAAGGCCTCACCAAGGCCGCGCTGCATCTGCTGTACGTATACATGGGCGGGAATCACAAAATCCTCTTCGAATGGCAGGAAGTTATTTATCGGTAAGCGCATCTCGGTGCCGTGCATCATGAAGAATGGTGAGCGGCCCGTTCGCTCCACAACCTTACTGTTAAATGCCGCACAAAGTGCTGGGAGGAATATATCCCAGTCACTTTGCTGCTCATTCACATACTTCGCTAGCGCCTTTTTGATTTCCCCTACGCGTTTTTCGACAAGACCATTACCCTGTTGGTGGCCTGACGCCGTCGGTGCGTGAGCAACACCCGCGAGAGCGAGAAGCTCTCGAAACATCTCAGACATGAAATTACTGCCGCGGTCTGAGGTAATGTGCACGGGCATGCCAAAGACTGTGAGAATGCGGCGATAAAGAACAACGCCAATGTGGCGGCATCATTTCTCTCAACTGCCTCAGCCACCGTATATATTTGCTCCGTAATCTACTGCAATAATTATGTTTTTGTTTCCAGATTCCGTCGTTGGGAGGGCCGGAGCAACGTCGATTGCCCAAACCAAACGGGGAGGAACCGTCGGATTTGACTGGAGAGCACCGGCCGGTGCCGTAGCAAGAGGATTTTGCGCAAGGCACGCCGGGCAAGAGGCACAGTAACTTTTAACAGACTCAAACATACGGGGCCAATAAAAATACTTGTACATCCTTTTATAGGTGGCCAGGACGCCCAAGTGTGCTGCTAACGGGGAATCATGGTTATCCTGAAGGAACTGAAGCCGCCAGTGAACAGGTACATACATGCAGTAATAGATCTTCCGGTTTAATTCGAACTTATAATAAACAACGCCCTGTTTCACTACAAATTTGTTTAGATGTAATTTCTCGTGGTCTGACATCTTTTCCTTTTTATTTTCTAGGAGCAGCCGCCATCGGACAATTCGCGCATCGCGAGACTGCTCTTCAGCCCAGTATGAAGCCTTATCGTCAGTAATTAACTTCTGCACCTTATCCTCATCAAAGGCTTTCATGTCTTCCTCTGGAATGGCTTTAACTTCGGCCGACATCATCTCAAAGCGGATATCCACATAATCTCTCTCCAGGATAGCGAAACAACACTCGATCATCGCGGCATCACCGGCGAAAGGGTAAGTTTGCCGATAGTCAAACTCGATGTCTGAGTCGTCAGAGTCGGGTTCCGGTTGCTCTCCTGGATTTCTGCTCAAGGCGTCAGCAATAACATTCTCTTTGCCAGGTATGTGAACAGGCTTAGTATTAAATTGCTGGATATACAACGCCCAGCGCCCAAGGCGGCCAGCGGCATCACGCATATTATTTAAAAACACTAAAGCTTGGTGATCTGTTTGTACTTCGAACTGATAGTCAGACAAATAATGCTTCCATTTTTTCAGAGCACAAATAACTGCATAGGCCTCAAGCTCAGTAGGGAAGTAGAGCCTTTTCTGTGTTTCAGTCAATTTGCGGCTTAGATACGCAATAGGACGCCAGTTTGTCGGCACATCCGTCGGTTTATCCTTGGGACATTGCATAAGAACTGCACCCACAGCAATAGTACTTGCATCGACGATAACTCGCGACAAAGCCTCTGGGTCATAACGGGCCAAAACCGGCGCCGTCACCAAGGCCTCCTTCAATTGTTCCACGGACCTGCACTGATCCGTTCCCCATTCAAAGGTAACTTTTTTAGGAATCAACTTTTGAAGCGGCTCAGCGATCTCTTGAAAATTCTTAATAAATTGGCGATAATATCCCACCATACCTAGGAAACGCAGTATATCTTTTTTGTCTTTTATAGGGCCGAATTCCTTAACCGCCTGGATCTTCTCTGGATCAGTACTGATACCGAACTGGTCAACCGTGTGACCCAGGAACGTTATTGAATTTACAAATAATTCTGTCTTTTCAGGATTAATGGTCCAGCCGCATTCCTGGAGCCGCAGAAAGAGCTCCTGTAAGTCTCGCATATGATCAGCCAGGTTTTTACTGAAGACAATAATGTCATCAATAAAAACTAACACGTTCCTCCACTTCATGTTCGCAAGCGTCAAATCCATGGCGCGCTGGAAAGCCGAAGGCGCGTCCTTCATTCCAAAAGGTAAGACTTTGTATTGAAACGTGAACTCTTCGCCAACCATTGTTGTTTTACACCGGTCTTCCGGTTTTATTTTAATTTGCCAAAATCCACTCTTTAAGTCAATCTTGCTAAAGACCGTAGCTTTATCGAGGGCATTTAATATGTCGTCAACTCTGGGAAGCGGGTAACTGCTGCCCATTAATCTTTCGTTAAGCTTACGGAAATCCACGGTTAAACGCCGGGATTTATCCTTCTTCTTCACTATGCAGATGGGACTGCCCCATGCCGAATTTGTTGGCTCAATTATACCGTCTTTAATCATTTCCTGTGTTTTAGCCTGGAGCCATTTGCGGTCTTCAAACGACGTGCGATACGGAGGAGTTCTGACCGGCAAACTCGTGCCTGTATCCACCGAGTGCTCATAAATGGTACAGCATCCCACAGGACGCGCTTTAGTCGGTAAGACCGATTTTGCCTGATAAAATATAGCCTTTAATTCCTCCTTGCTGGGACAAATGTCTCCAACTTTAATTTTTAGCGAACGTTTCTTCGGTTTCAGGATCAACGACACTAACGGCGGGTGGCGGCAACTGCATAGCCACACCTTCACACTGGGAATACCACTAATTGCCTCTTGACAATTCTCCTGGAACTCCGGAGAGTCCATTTGGTACACTGCGTCCACAAGCGCGACTTCGCCAAGGTTGGTTTCTTCATTCAAAACGAGCGGTTTGTCAGAAACGTTAACAACGCAGACTCGGCAATTACCATACTCATTTAGCGTTAAGACGCCATCGAGTAATACGGCGTTTTTATTTGACTCTGGTATTTTTCCTTCGTAGAGAAACGGCTGGGTGTACAGGTATTCGTCTTGAAATTCCATGAACTGTTCGTCAGACATCGACGTCGTTGCGCGAATAATTCCCTGTGAATGGGGCTGAATTATAACCGGCGAAGCTGGAAACAGCTCCATTTTAAAACAGTCAATTGGACCGGGTTCTGGCTCGAAGCGGTAAATATCATGTTCTACCGAATTAACTTCAACCTGTGCTTGTGCCTGTTTCAGATGGGCGTCCCTGTACGCCAGCTCGATGACATCCTTCGAATACACGCATGCCGGGATATCAGTGGATTCACGGACGTCCTGAGACCGTTTGGGCAAATTTTTAGCCGTCGGTTGTTGCAACACCGGTGCCGGCTGCACCGTCTCAGCTGACATTTGGCTTGCCGCCTCTCTTTCTGCATATTCCCGCCGAATTCTGCGGCTGTAACTGGACTTTTTACGCCTAGGAGAATTCCTTCCCGAACCTTCCGGTGATGGTTCGTAGTTTCCCACGGTGGGTTGTGCTGGATTAACAGCTGCAGATTCGCTCAATGCTTTTGTCTCTGAATGTCATTCCAGATTTCCCACTGTTCATTAATATTAATTTTTGTCACAGCATCATAGGTCGCTCTGACATCCTCCGAAACGAACTCAGACGGCTTCGGCGGCGGTGAGTTACTAATCATTTGAGAATTTATTTCTCTTTGCTTCTCCGCCTGTTTATCTTCGTAGGAGACCGGACACGGGCCGATGTTAATGGGTTTCATACCATCTGCAGGGACAAAGCTACCATTTTCAAATTCTCCTGCTGGTGCCGGGTTATCCACGGAGAAGGTAACTTTACGTTTTCCTGTAGCTTTCTGTGCGTTTAATTGCTCCGTGCGTTTCAAGGTTTCAAAATGCCGGCGATCATTAATCGAGTTTCGACACACGTCGCAGTTCTTCTCGTACCGTTCAATTTCTATTATACAGTCCGGCCAGTAAAATAATTTCACCAAGAACGGATATAGCTTTTCATGCCGGCCATACGCTTGCTTATGAATTAAAATTTCGTGGAAGCAGGCAATTAATTTCTGTCGCCATTGGTGCGGCACGTAAATTCTCGGGCAAGCACCAGAATGATCAGGTACTCTACATAAAATCCCTTCGCATATTACGAATCTGTTAATCTCGTACTTGGTAAAATTCGTATTAGCGTGCGACGGTTTCTTGTACATTTTGTACCACATCCGGCTATCAACACACTGCTGTTGAGTTTCACGCCAGAACTGCGGATCACGGAATCTTTTTTCTGAAGGAAACAGCTGTTTATCCTGTGGCCTGTCCATCGGCGTCATCCATTTCTTCAACTCTGGATTGCGTGCCATGTAAGACGGATAGTCATGGACTTCATCGACGTCTCTGCGGTCGCGCTCAACAGGTATAACATTAAGCAATTTGTTATCCATACTAAGACATTCAACAACCTTCGCTGATTTCTCTAAAACGCCCATGTAGAGATACTTTGCTGCAGGGTGCTGCTTTAATACTGCATCCACTGACGAAATCTGAATCGGAAGTTGCAGGGAGTCGTCACCCCCACGAACTTGACTGGAGCCAGAATTAGGCACAGGACTGACCGATGCCGAAGACGAGGTACTCGAACTGCTTGCCGGTGACGGCTGAACAACTTTTTCCTTTTTAATTGGCGGCTGGGAAGACGCCTGTTCTCTCCCCCGCGAACTTGACTGCATACTATTTATAATTGTTTCACCGCCTCCCCCACGAACTTGACCTGGTTCTGGGTTTTTCTCCACTTTGATTTCCTTTTTAACTGCAGGACGTACAGGTTCATCAGCAACGGAAGCTGCTCTCGGGAGATATTGACGAATCATCTCCTGTACCACGCTACGAACAAATTCTTCGTCACGCTGATCAGATCCTTTTTTGGTCGAAGGCGCCGGTATGGGCGTTACTTCTTTGACTTCCATTTTCGGCGGGGTATCAGCCACTTTTATCGCAGGCGGCGGTTGAACTGGGCGAGGCCACTCCTGCTTAGCCTTCTGTAAGTGCAGGATACAGATTTCTGGGTCTGCTTTTGCTAAAATTAAATGAGCAGATTCGTAAGGCACGAATTTTGCTTCTTTAGCAACACCAATGCGCTCAGTCAACATCAACGCAGGGATTGCGGGAGACGGCTTAACTCCCACAGGAATTAACGGATCAAAATCGTGTGACCTAATGACGTCCGACATCAAGTGAGTTTCGCGACGTAAGAATGCCGGTGCATTAGGCTGCCTACGCGAGAGACGCCAAGTCATCGTGTTCATATCTAGTATAAAAGGCTTTGTAGCTAAAAAGTCTAAACCTAAAACAACGTGGTCCCTATCGAAAGTGGAACTCACAAGCATTGCGTGCTCAAAAGCCATCCCAAATTCGTGGATTGTGACCACTACCGACAACGGCTCAATCAGCTGTCTCCCTTGGTAAGCTGTATGTACAACCCTGCCTTTAATGTGATCAGGACAGCGGTGAATATTTAATTTTAAATCTTTAGCCATTTTGAGAGACATGACTGAAATGCTAGAGCCAGTGTCCAGCATGGTTTTTACTTTCTGATAATTTATGTCAATTACAGAATACCAAGCCTGGGCATCCAGCGTCGGCAACAGGCACACGTGATCCGCTAGAGGGTACTGCGAAAAGTCCTGGACTTCCATTTTGTTACACTGGGGCGTCGGCGAAGACAAACCAGCCGGTAAGTCCAACTCCATCATGTTAATCTGCTGCTGCGGGTTATTGTAGCGTGCCAATAATTCTGCGGATGGCTCATACTGGCGGGGAAGTACAAATTGATTCGTACAACCAGCTGCAGGATGAAGACCATGACAGCGGAAGCAAATCTCGACTCCGCGATTTGTTCGCCATTTATCCTTCAGGATATTTCGTTCATCAAACGGAGGCTGACTACCGGCCTGCTGATTTTGCCGGTAATTCTGGTTATTTTGCTGACGATTATTGTTGTTGTTATAGCCACTTCGTCCGCGATAATTATTATTATTATTTCGGTAATTTCCACGATTATTACCGCCATCATAATTGTTGTTATTCGCAGAGGCATTCTGTTGGTACTGCTGATCGAAATTCTGCACCGGTTGTTGGAATTGCGGCTGCATAACCGGCATCATTGGATTCATCATTTGAACTGGGACAGGCATAGGAGCCTGCATAGGAATTGGTTGCGGGAAGGTCTGCGCAAATTGCACCGGGTGTTGTTGCTCAACATATTGTGGCTGTTGAAACACCGGGACAGGGACAAACTGCGGCTGGGGCACATTCAGGACAGGCTGCACAGGAGCCACCGAATTCTGCGGCTGAGGAATCACTGTCTCCGTGTACGAACGTGAATATCCTCCGCGATTGTTGCCATAATTTCCGCGGCCTCCCCGGTTCGAATAATAATTTCCTCTCTGCGACGAGCCACCGCGGCCGCCTCGATTTTCATAATTCGAATTATTATTATTGTTGCCGGCACTTCTGGGCTCCGCAGGAGCATTTCTCTGAGTTGATTCAGGTGTCTTCTTATCTTTATTCATGCGCTTCCATAACTTTTCGCATTCCTGTAACTTCTTCTCAAATTCCGCATAATTTTTAGGTGCCGCATTATAAATTTCACGGAACCATGCCGGTCGATGCTCCTGTACGCCATCAAGGAGTGCTTCCACCTGCTCTTCATCCGATGTTTTTAGTTCCTCAAACCATGGGAGGAAACTATCCAGGTAAGCACGAACTGGTTCATAAAATTCTAATTTGCGATTATTCATTTTCCTACGAATGTCGGCCTTAGACAGCGAGCCGTTAAAGTGCTCTACAATAGCGGGCTTAAAGAAATCAGACCATGATTTGCCTTTATTATCTTTCCAAAATTTTTCAAACCATTGAAAAGACGGACCGGTGAATGCACCGATTACTCTGCGACACGTTGTTTCATCATTCCAGTTATTCGTGGCTCTGCATTGTTCAACATTCATGAGCCATCTTTGAATTTTTTCCGGATGCGCATCGTCAAAGGCAAGTAACTTCATACCACCTACCGTCTTATCGCTGTCTTTTTCCACAAATTTCGCTAAAAGTTCAACAACGCTTTCTTGTGTAAGCGTCGTTCTATCCGAAATTTGAGTCTGCTTATTCAGCCATTCCTCCAGCTGAGGATTTCTGGACATAGACTCATTGCTGGCCGTGCTACTGGGGCGACGGTGTTCATCCTCCATCAGGGCATCATCCATCAGTTCATTTTCTGTATCAGAACTGTCTCTATTTTCTGTTCCTCGCATCTGGCGACTAGATTCGTCAGCTGTTCTTTTCAGAATTTGTTGGCGTAAGTCTGTTGAGCCATTTTTCCTCTGTTTGGCAGGTGCCGTTTCCCTTGGAATTTGACTTTCTGACGATGAACGCAGCATGGTCTGACCTCCGAGAATTCGACTCGTGATTCCTGTCTAGGCCTCCGCAAGATGCCAGCTGGATTACTACCAGTAGCTAAGGGCTGATCCACGTATGACGAGAAATTTTGGGGATTAAATGGTGTAAAAGCGGGAGGACGTAATACGTCTCCTGTTGCTACCGGCGCTTCCCTTTGAAAGTATCCTTCACCGCCGCCAAGAACAGCATCTGTATTTCGAAGCCGACGAAGTTCGTCAAACGCTTGCTTTAGATCCACTTCCATCTTGGTAAGTTGATCTTGTTTTTCATGCCATTCCCTTCGGCATTGCGCATTTTCTTCATACAGCCGATTACACCTTTCAGACTTTTCATATGCGTCGGCCTGTGCTGTATTTTTCGCTTGAATCGCGTTCTCACAATTATCACATCTTTTATCCTTTTTCGAATCTTTTAATTCCTTTTGGGCCTTTTGGACATTCTCTCGCTCTGTAGTCAATAGACCCTGCAATCTCTCAATTTCCTTTTGGGACGCATCATCCTTTTCCTTGGGAATATGCATCGGGCCGACTGAAGACTTATTGTTCAGCTGCACTCTCGCTTGTGTGAGTTCACGCTGTAGAGAGTCTTCCGCATCTTTAGCCCGTTTCTTTTCATCTTCCAAATCTTTGGTAAGTTTTGTGACCAGGTTCTGCGCATCCGTCAAATTTTTATTAGTTAATTTATGCGCATCTTTCTCAGAATTACAATCTTTCTGAGCTTTCGAGAGCTTTTGGTTCAAATCAGTTATTTGTTTCGTTAAATCCGGTGCTGGTTGCGCACTGAGGCCATCAATCGTAGCTTTCGCGTTTGAAAGATCTCTCTGGGCATCTTCCAACTGTTTTTCAAAATTACGATTCGTGTCTTTTAAAGTATCGCGCTCATCTTGCATTGCATTAAATGCGGCCTCCGCATTTCTGTTGGCTTGTCTTAGACTGTGCAAATTATCATTCGCAATGCGTATTTCGTTAGCCAATCTGTCATTTTCTATTTGTTCATTTTCGAATTTGATACGCATTTCATTGAAATCGTTTTGAAATTTCAATTTTTCGTTTCGTTCCGCATCTACACGAGCGTCTAAAGACATAGTATTACCCATTTCATCTACTTTTGTTTTTGTAGATGCGATGAGCGTGCGGAGACTTTGGATCAATACGGGCATAGTTTGCCGGACTATCAAGCCCACGTCCTGGTCAGTTTCTGCCGCAGCTAACTGCTCATCGACTTCCCTAGCTTGAGTAAGGAAGTCCTCATCTGGTTGCTCAAAATCTTTTTCTGACACAAAACTGTGTAATTTTAGCTGTGCCGGGTGGAATGTCATTGTTCCACCACGAATGCTTTTACTTGCTCTTGTTTCAGATCCCTCAGAAATATCCGCTTTATCCGCAGCCGCCAACGCTATCAAATTATTGTCCGACTGGGACGACTGAGGTTCTGTTTGGCTCTCAGCCACACTTGGGGTTTCCGATATGGGTTCATCCAATATCGCACCGGATGCCTGAACTGGCATTTTCTCCTTGGCACCGCGCGTGACGCGCTCATTTGCTGCTTGTTTTTTGGGAGTTTTTCCGGTTGCTTTTGACGCTGTGAGTGCGGCTTGGGCCGCCTCTCTTCGTCTGTTCAAATCTTCCGTGTATTCTGGCAGCCACCTGTTTGCATCCTGCAAGGCAGCTTTAAACTGCTCATCAGTAATGTCCAGGTAAGCTTCAGGGATACATCCCTCGTACTCAATCCAAGGTTTAAAATGTGCTGGTAATCTCGTTTTGGAATTTAAGTACCGCCTGATTTCCTGGTAATCAATCCATGACTTTCCACAGAATGCATCTTGTGCTTCTGGTGGTTCGACATTAAGAGCGATGTACATTAAATTCAACGGGATTTCTTTTGCATTAAATTTGAACCTTGTCTGAGCTCTCGATCCATCGTACGCCCCAATGATCACTTTGTTATCTGGGATCTTACGCGGTGGTGGGCGATTTCTAGGAATCGAACCGCCCGACATTTCTGCTTTTATTTTAAATAACCCTTGCGGCTAATTAAAATAATACTTACAGTAGCGATTGTGCTACTGATTCCGACAAATACCGTTATTGCTATTGTGCAATAACAATCACTTCCCAATCCTCCTTTAAGGTTTGAATTGTTCCGTGATAATTAAATAACAGCCAACCTTTGCGGTTTCGACTGTAACAACTTCCTAAAATTACACTGCTGCACTTTGCGTGCTGCCGTAATTTTAAGATTCACAGGTCAATCACCGTTTGCCGGTGTTTACCTTTTCACGGTCAACTCTCTCTAGCTGCTGATTTTGGCTACCGCTTGCGGCTTGCCTTTATCAGTCTGCTGGAGATCGTTATCTCACCTGGCCACTGACAATGGCTCGGTGCTTACTATCTGCTCTATCTGCAGGCCAGGTGCACTGACACTGCAGATTACGCTTTATTCGCCGCGGTTACTGCTTTGCGCAGACAACCCGGAAATTACCCACACAGATACCAATTAATTACACAGCCGACCTTTAAGGTTTCGACTGTTTATTCCTACGGTCCAATTTAATTAAATTTAATTTAATTGGCGAGGAAGCTCACCAGTGAGGAAGCTCACAATTGCGAGGAAGCTCGCTGAAAATAAATTAACTAGGCCAGATCAGGAACGCTGACCTCCTTCGGCGTACCTTTGCGGTTCGACGCCTTTCTGTACGGACCACTTTTACCAGTAAATTACCATCAAACTTTCCACCAATAATTTTCTGTTACATCGGGAAAATTAAAAGACACCGGTGGGCGCCATGTCGTGTATAAGCGTTCACGCCGGTTAAGGCTCCATGAACAATCTTTACTCTTCCACGCCTGTAATGCTCAATCGGTAGGCACTCGTACTCTCAAACTGTAACAGAAGAACTATGGTGGAAATAAGACGAACGATCAGGAACACAGAACTCAGGAATCCTCAGGAACAGCTAACCACAACTTCCGGTCGTAAGTCCTGTGAGGATCGGCAAGAGCTAGGACGATTGTGTCACGAGCAAACCTGTATACTAAGCGATAATCCGGGAACAACTATGCACTTCAGTAGGAACAAGTATTGCTGTCTCTTTATCCAATTCACATCACAGTTCACAACACTAGGAAATTGTAATTAGAAAGCAGTCTCAGAAGTAAATCTCAGACTACTGATACCGATATTAGGCATCACAAGAACTTATATAGACTTCGCGTTATGACATCATATACATCGCTAGTAAAAGAGAACAGCAAATCACAGCATTGATTGACTAGATTATCCGTTGTGTTGCAGGTGGAAGGCGGACAGTCAGCATCCGTACGTACATCCGGCGTATGATCCTACTCCCATACGTCA